>NC_058135.1:253329474-253416682 GCF_016433145.1 Gracilinanus agilis
CACACACACACACACACACACACACATACATATAAAAACATCCACACATATTTCTTGGAAAACACATAAAAATAGGTAGTTTAGCCCAACCCACCCAGCTACTTGCTTTTATTTATTCTGCAAATATTTTCCAGTTGAAATGTAAACTCCATGAGAAGAGAGATCATTTAATTCTCTGTATTTTGAGTCTGGCATTTAGTTGAGAGAGCAGCAAGGTGGTATAGTGACTGGAACAACAGGTCTAGAGTCAGGAAGACTTGTCTTCTTGAGCTCAAACCTGGCCTTAGACACTTATTAGCCGAGTATATGACACTGGACAAGTCACTCACAATCTGTTTGCCTCAATTCCCTCTTCTGTAAAATGAACTGGAGAAGGAAATGGCAAACCACACCCGTATCAAGAAAACTTCAAATGGGATCATGAAGAGTCAGTCACAACTGCAACAACTCAACATCAACAACAAATTTGACAGATGAGAAAACTTGGGCTAAAATGTGCCAAATGACATCCTAAATCTTACAGCTAATGAGGGCCTGAGACAAGATTTTAACCCAGGTCCAAGTCCTGTCCCCTATCTACTATACCACACTGCCTTAACTTGGTTATCTCCTTTTATTCTACAGCTGAAGAAGTTTCAATCCAGAGTGATTAGAGATGGCTGGTGGCACAGTGGCTAGAGCACTGAGCACTGAATCAGAAAGATCTCTAGCCATGTAACCCAGAGCAAGTCATTTGATTTCTGCTTGCCTCAGTTTCCCCTACTGTAAAATGGGGATAATAATAATAACACCTACCTGTCAGTGTTCCTGTGAGTGTGAAATGAGATAATATCTATAAGAAAAAAAATAGCTTACCACAGTGCCTGGCATCAAGAGGCACCTCATTTACTTTCCTCCTTTCTCCTTTTTCTTAAAGCCAGAAACTCCAAAGGGGTAGATATAGGTCTCTGTAGGTCCATTCTAGGGCTCTTTGTTCTATAAAACCCTCTCCAGCAAATGGTTTCTTATCATTTTTCTAATCTAGTTTGAAATATTATCTACATTCTCTAGAATGTTCCACAAATCCTCCAGTGCAGGCCTTAGGCAAGTCACTTAAAGTCTACATCCATTTCCCCAGACATAAAGTAGAGATGGCGGCGTCTGCCCTGCCTGCCTCGCGGTGTTATCATGAGGCTCCATTGAGATTATGAATGTGAACTAGCTTTGGAAAAAAAAAGACACCCAGCACAAAACAAATGCAGAGCCTTGTTAGCGTTCCCAGAGTGCCTGATATAGCAAAGCCAAACAGGAGTTAGTGGGAGTGGTACAGGATGGATCCAACAATTTCAGGAATTAATCTTAATTAAGTTCTTAATCAATTAAACTCTTAATCTTGTCTTCTTGTTCAGACATTTCAGTTGTGTCTGACTCTTGGTGACCCCATCTGGGGTTTACCTGGCAATGATACTGGGAGTGGTTTGCCTTTTTTTGCCTCATTTGTTTTATAGATGAGGAAACTGAGGCAAATAGGGTTAAATAACTTCCTTGAGGTAGAACAGAGAGTAAGTGTCTAAGGCCATCTTTGAACTCAGGTCTTCCTGATTCCAGGAACAACACTGTGTCCACTGTGCTCCTCACTGCTACCCCTTGATGCCCCTCAATCTTATCATTGTCCTTTTAATACAACAGGAGTCGGAATGAAGAAGTTTCTTACTGTAGAACTCTCTTGAGTATTGAAGAGCCCTGAAGTTAGTCAGAAAGAGCAAGTGGACTCCAAAATCCCTTTGCCTTTCACTCCATTGATTATCTTCATCCATTTCATCCTTGAAATCCCTTTCATCAAGCTTGGCAACTCCTGTGCCCCTCGACCACGCTTACTCCTATGCTAATAGCATGGATGGGAACAGACTGTGTCTGGGTTTGTGCAATGAGAGCCTCCAAATAGAATGCAGTTCCTGGGGGTCAGCTTGTAGGATATTTTGGCTGGAATGTAGAATGCAAAATGGACAGTAATACAAAATAAGACTGGAAAGATAGATGAGAATCCTATTATTAGAGACTATCAATGCAGAACTAAGGAGTTTGTATTTTATCCTAGAGGTAATAGGGAATCACTTGAGGCAATTATTTTAATTAAATTGAAAGATAATAATTAAATTTAAATGTAAAAGATTTTTGAGACAGAGATCGGGATGGTGAAAATTGTGTTTTGTGATGATTAATTTGGAAGCTGGGTTGAGGCTGAATTGGAACAAGGAAAAACTGGGAAAAGGGAAACCAATACATTGAATATTGCAATAGTAGAAAATGAATTTTTCAAGATATACTGTGAAAGTAGAATTGACAAGAGTTGGAAACTGATTGATTGTGAAGGCTAATGGAGAGGAAAGAATCAAGAATGCTCCTGAGGTTGAAAACCGGGAAGACTGGAAGGAAAGATCCTGTATACCCTCAACAACATTAAAAGGCAAATTTGGGGAAAAAAAAGAATTACAGCATAGTACAAAGAGTGATGAATTTGGAATCATTAGAACTAGATTCAAATCCCAGAGCACCATAATGGAACTTAGATACTGGAGTTCAAATCCCGCCATGTGCACTTATAGGTTGTATGATCTTGGGTTAGATATCTTTAATAGTGAGGTGAGTTTCAAAATTCAAATTTGTTCCACCTTTTCCACCCTGTTTGATTGTTCCACATTATGTTTGATTGGTCTGCTCTTCTGGGGCTGTCAAAACAAACCCTTCTTGCCAGAGATATTATAGCTTGCTTAAAAGCAGCTATAATATCCACCTCATAGTTATTAGAAATATTTACTAGCCATATGACTCTGGGCAAGTCACATAACCTCTGTTTACTTCAGTTCTGTCATCTGCAAAATGAGGATAATAAAAGCATCTACCTCCCTGGGTTGGTGTATAAATCAAATGTGATATTTGAAAATATTAGCCCTACCTTCCTCTCTCCTTTCCCTCCTCATTTCTTACTTCTTTCCTTCTTCCCTCCCTTCCTTTCCTTCTTCCTTCTCTCCTTCCTTTTTCTTTCTTTCTTCTCTCCCTTTCTCACTACCTTCCTTCCTCTTCCCTCCTTTCCCTCTTCAGTAGACTTAATAAGTCCTTGAAGTCAAGGTGAACGGTGAGTTAGATGAATTCTATGAAGAGCCTTAGACTCCATCTGATTGCCCCAAAGGCCAAAATACAAATGTAGCAAAGTAAAGGGGTTCATATCCTGGCTTTGCCACCTACTTACTGCTCTGGACCTCAGTTTCCTCATATGTACAGTGAGAGGGTTAAACTTAATGACTTTTAGAGCCTTTTTTTTTGCTCTAAATCTGACATTCTAATATAATGATCCTATGTGATTTAAGGAGGTTTCCAAGAGAAAACTATATATTTCCACTGCCATTTCCTGTATCTCAGCTGCCAAAGGCAAACTCAATGACAGCATTACCAGATAAACCAGGTGGTCAGTCAGCGCTTGGCTGTGCTGTCTAGAGAATACTTCTGGGTCTTTCTAATGAATTAGAATAAGTATTTAATTTCCTCTTCCCCCAGAGACCTGAAAAAAGGTGCCTTCTCTCTCCCAGAATGGTTCCCTTCTGGGGAGTTGGTGAGGTTACATGTATCATTTTTCTTTCTTTTTGAATTAAAGGTGTAAAAACATAACATAAACAGGTCCCTGGAAGTGTCTGTATTCCAGCAGTTTGCTAGTCTCTCCTTTTTTAATTAATTCCCCAAGTAACAGATTAACAAACTTTAAACCAGAATTCTCTCCCCACCACTTAAATGATGATTAAAAATAGGTCATTGTTCTCTGGGAATACTGTTGACTCTGAGGAAAGAATATTTTTTCCTTTAATGAATAAAAAAAAATACAGCTGCTGTGCTAATTGGATCTTTAAACTGTTGTGAAAATAAGCTATCAGATATGTAAATGTATTTTACGAAATGAGCCCTCCCTCTAACATCTCTGGCTGCCTCTCCAGTGGGGATTGGCCATGGGATTGCCGTTCACCTTTTGGTTTTGGGATCCCTCGAAGTTGCCAGAGCCTGCCAATTGAGGTTGCATTCTGGGATGCCTGAGGATGGCTTCTCTCCCTGTCTCCCTGGCTTACAGGCTGCTTCTGATCTCCTCCAAAGGGTGGCAGGTTGCCCTGGTTTTGTGGGGGAGGAAGCTCATTTCCAGGCTGCCACATGTTCTCATCCCCTACGGAATCTAAAATTCAGCCATCAGGAGTCCATTTATTAAAGTGCCTACTATGTGTTGGGCACTGTGCCAGGGGTTAGGAATACAAACACATGAACCACCATAATTCGGATTCCCCATGAATTTATATTCTAATTGATGAGACAACCTATTTTGTTCGATTCTCACAATGTCTGAGAAAGGAAAGTAGACCAGGAATGACTGTACCACATCTATTTACAAATGAGGCATACCAGAAGTTCTTGCCACATAGGATTATTAATAGACTCAAGGGATGTCATGTATGCAGAAGGCTTAGAAAATTGTAAAATAAGTGATATGCAATAGAGAGGCATGGTGGATGGAGGTTAGACCTTGGAGCTGAGGTTCAAGTCCTTCTCACACTCCTTAGCCTCGACCCCACCTAAGTCTCCAGAACTCTAAGGTATAGATGAGTGATTAATCTGCATGAGAGTGGGAGTTTCCACACCGGGATCAAGGGATCAAAAATTTGAACAACCCTTCAACATCATCCCATTCCCATGAAAAGAGCATCATTGTTGTGGTTCTTGACTCTCTCAAACACATCCTACTGTCTTTTGAATGCTGTTGTCCATCACAGTGCATATGTGAAATGAATGATTATTGTTACATGAATCAGAATCATTTGCAAGGAATCTTGGGGTATTGCCATCTAGGGTAAAGGGAAAAAATGCTGGTTTTTCAGGCCAAATGCCCAGGTTTGAGAGAGTATGGTAAAATGAAAAGAGCACTAAATTCGAAGTCGAGGTCTAGGATCTAAATCTCAACCCTGCCACTGAATGCCTTATGTGGCATAACCAAGTCATTTAACATCTCTGCATCTGAGTTTCCTTACCTGTAAAATAAGGAAACTTGGACTCAATGACCTTTAAGACCCTCTCTCCAGCTTTGGAAATAAGGCAAATGCCCAAGGGGACTGATCATTTCCACACATTCTTACTGAATATCTTCACCAAGACCAGCACAGGGGCTTTATTGCTAAAAGGAAAAGCAATTAAGTTGTTTCTTTTCAAATCTCAATTAGCCCAAATGCTTTGAGGAAATGGATATTTGGATGAATTTTTGTTTGCTTGTTTCACTGAGACTTAGGTAGGAGGGAAAAGCATTTTTCTTTGAACCCTTTTTGAAAACTGATTAGTCTACTTTTCCAATTGCATTCTAAGGAATGAAGTTTAATATTCCTTTGATGATTGTGGTACCATAAGTTCATCATTATCATAGATAATACCGAAATGATGATGATGATGATGATGATGATGATGATGATGATAATTTTTCTCTCTTACCTATTACTTTTATTATTATGTCTGAGGGAATCCTAGGGTAGAAACTGCATTTGCTAACACAGACTAACAGTATGGCTGTAATTTATAATCTTATAGAGTTGCCTAAGGCATTAAGATTTTAAATGACTTTCCCACTATTACACAGTTTATTCGTGTCAGAGGCAAGACTTGAACTCAGAATCCAGGTCTCCTTGACTTAAAAGCCATCTCTCTATTTTTATTGTTATATACTTAATATATCGATATATTAATATTATATATAATAAAATTAATAACACATATTAATCTCTATTAAGATATCCATCCTTCTCCCTATTAAAGAGTATCCAATAAGTAATTCAATAATAGTAATTATTATTATATATGCATATAGTACATTAAAATGTATAATGTACTTCAAATATGTTGTGATTAAAATTCTCTGGAGAATATAACTTAATTTATAATTATTTATTAAATAATAAAAAGCAGACCAGAGAGAGAAGTCACCAGCTAACATGTGGCCGGTTGCCTTCCCTTCCAAGAGCTTGGACCACATTCTTACTCCAGATTCCTCTCTGTTCTCCATTCATTATGTAACTTTCCAAGTCCTCTTAGATTGGAATAATCTGACCCTTCTATGGACAAGAAGAGGGTCTTTCAGGCACCAGGAGTCAGGAGACCTGAAGAATGGCCACACATTGCATATGTCCACTCTTGCGTGTTTACAGATAAACAAAAAGCTTTGTCGCCACGTTTATTCAGTAAGGGAATGGAGGAAGAAGCACATTGTAGCTTCAACCTTAAAATTAAATCTTTTTCTCCTTTAAAATCCAAAGGTTGTCTTGGGGTGCACCAAAGAAAGCGTACAGGCTAGTATTACATTTCCAAGCATACATTATATAAGATACAGTTATCCCAGTAAGTAGAAAGATACAATTAATGGATTGCCAGTGTGTTAACTTGGATATAGTCTTGTGACTTTGGAAGAAAAGCCTACCTGTGACTTCCTGAAAAATAAACAAAAGGCCATAATCAATCATTCAACAAGTATTTATTAATCAGCTATATCAAGCACTGTGCTAGGCGCTATAACTCTAAGGACAAAAAAATAATGAGTAATCTCTACTTACAACAAGCTTATACTCTAAAAGGAGAGAAAAAGAAGTGCATATAAGAACATATTGTGGCATAAATAGAAAGTTAACAACCTTTTAGATATTTATACATAAAAACTATATATGTATTTATATATATGTATGCATACACACACACATATATATATACAAATGTATATATACATATATATATATATACACACAATATTCACGAAATAGTTAAATACAAGATAGTTTGAGTGAGAAGACGCTAGCTATTGAGAGGAGGAAAGGTCTTGGAGAGAAGAAAATACCTGAGCAGTTCTTACAGAAAGAGGAAGATTCTAGGAGAAGGAAAGTGGAAATAAGGAGGACATTCCAGATCTTAGGATCAGCATAAGCAAAGGCTTCTTTTGGGGAGTGTGAGGGAACAGAGAGAAAACCAATTTGGTTGATTCATAAAATAAAGAAGGTAATATTCAATGAGGTAGGAAAGGCAGGGTACCATGATGTTGTACAGAGCTTTAAAAGCTAAACCAAGTTAATATTTTAACCCAGATGCTAACAAGGAAACCCTAGAGTTGAATGGGTAGGGTCTCCGCATTTTTTTTAACCCTCACGTTTTGTCTTAGAATGAATACTAATGCAGAAGAGGGGTAAAGGCTAGGCTATTGAGGTCACACAGTTTGGAAGTCACACAGTTAGGAAGTGTCTGAGACCAGATTTTAACTCGGGACCTCCCATCTCCAGACATGGCTCTCTGTCCACTGAACCACCTAGCTGCCCCATGGTATATTAATTTAAGGAAAAATCATTTTGACAGCAATGGGTAGGATGGACTGGAGCACTGAAGGAAAGAGATCATGTAGGAGGCAGGCGGAATATTCTAGGAGAGATGTGATGAGGACCTGAACTAAGGTAGTAAACATCACAAGAGAGAGAAAGGATGAAGGGATCAGGTGTGAGGTATGTGAACGTAGGAACGGCAAGATGATAGACTGCCAGAGCTGAAAGAGTCCTTCAAAATCATTTAGTTCTAGATTCATATATTTAGAGGTGGAGAAGATTAAAGACCATCTAGTCTAATCCTCTCCGTTTTATAGGAGAAAAACATCCCTATACAAAATAGACAAAAGCCATTACCTGGAGTCAGTCACTAAACTAATCAGCCAAAGTAGCCTGGAAACCCAAACAATCTCTGACTACATTCATTAGCTAAGTTCTGCTTTCCCGGGCTATAATTTCCATGCCAGTAGCTTTCTTTATCCAATAGAACTGTACCGACTTTAACAGGTTAGAAGGGATTCTGATTGTGGATGGGTCCTTTAGAGATCATCTAGTTCAAACGCCTCCTATGGTAGAAAATCCAAATCCCCACAAGGTGTAGTGACTTGCTCAAAGTCACATCAGTAATGAGTAACAGAAGCAAAACTCAGACACATGTTGTTTACTCAAGATGGGGATTGACTGCTAGTTGCTAGATGTATGAACTTGGTCAAGTCTCTCCCTTCTGGTGCTTCACTTTCTTTGTCTAAAATGCAAGGATGAGAGGGTATAGGACATAGTATGGGGTATAGTGAAGAGAGGGCATTCAGAAGATTCTAGGAAAAGACTTCATAGATTTGAAACTAGGAATAAAGTGACCTAATCCAACCCATTCATTTTACAGTTGAGGGAACTGGGACACAGAGAGCCTATGCAATTTGTGTCAGGTCACATAAGTAAGAAAGAGCGGGAAAGAGAATGAGAAAACTGTGATTCTACCCCCCAAAATAAGAGAACAACAATGATTTGAACTGAGACCTTCTGACTCTAAGTGAAGCATTGTATTAGGCTTCCTTTTGGTTCAAGCCTTGCTTCTGATACATACTAGGTGCATGCCCATGGGTCACATAACCAATCAATGCCCCAGGCAATTCTTTAACACTACAGGTTATAGACAAAATGCCAACCTATATAAGTGGAAGGAGTTTTCTATCCTGGGAGTTCTATATCTGGCTGAAATCACAGGTTTGGGTATATATTCTCCTCTCTCAAAAAGAGAGGGAATAATAAAATTCATACTTTCTACCTCAGAGAGTTGTGAGCTTTAATAAATTAAAAAGTGCTATAAATATGTATTCATTAGAATTATAATTTCTGATCTCCAAAAAAAATTGACAAGGAGCAGATACAGAGAGATAAATAAAATGACTCTAAAGGGCTACAGGAAGAAGAGGCAAAGCAGTCTTTTTGCCTCTCATTGCATCCCTCCAAGATGGATGTAGGTAAGTAAATTTATCAAATCCAGAATCTGTTGAAATTCTACCTTCTTCCTCTAGCCAGGATTAGCCCTATGCATCCAAGGCAGTAGGAATTCGGTGTCATTTCCCCAAAGTTGAGACAAAGATCAGAATGTTCAGAATATCCAAGCTCCTAAATGGAAGCATCTCTCCCAGGGAGTGATTTCCCCCAGAAAATTCCTTACAGTTCCTCTGACTGTTCCCCTGTTATTACAATCTGAGTGATGCAGAATTCAGATGGATGGGTCCCATCCACATAAAAGAAGAGCTGAAGGATGACTGTCCTGGATTTGTAAGGATCAAACTCGGTCCTTAGATGCTGCCTAAGATGTGAAGAATACTTAACAGATGTTATCAATTCCAAGGAAGCCTTGCAATGTCTTTGAGGGAGGGAAATTGGAGTAAGGAGGTCCTGGAAGGAAAGAGTGCTATTTTTAGTTCCACAGAAGAAAATTAATGTGTAAAGAGGAATTTACCCAAGGCATCCAAAGCAGACCCAAGTCAGGAGGACTATGAATATGGCAGGGATTATATAGAGGTTTGTTCTCCCCTCTTCCCCCCTGCCTCCCACCTCCCATACTGTTCTTATTTTCTCTTCCCACCCCCCACCCAAAGAAATTAAATTATCAAATATTTGGGGCATGGAGTCAGGCCTGCCCACCCCAGGCAAGCTTCCATTTTCCTCCTATGTATTTCACCATACTTACCCTGTGTTCAATCCCTTGGAGCCAAGTTGGGGGATCAGAATTGGTAACTATTTTAAAATACAGAAGACTAATTAATTTTCATAAAAACAATTACCTTATACTTTGATGCATTGTTCAGTCCATCAGTCATGTCAGATTCATGACAAAGTATGCCAATACTGTCCATGGAGTTTTCTTTTTTTTTTACTTTCTTTTCTTTTTTCAGTTACATATAGAAACAATTTTTGACAATCATTTTCTATCCTCTGGATTCATATTCATATTCTCTCCCTCCCTTTCTCCTTCTCTTCCTGTCCCCTTCCCCAAGGCAGCAAATAGTCTGACATAGCTTCTACCAGTATTTTCATGCAATACACATTTCATATTCCCATGGAGTTTTCTTACAAAGATACTATAGTGGTTTGCCATTTCCTTCTCTAGTGGATTGAGGCAAACAGAGGTTAAGTGACTTGTCCAGGATCACAAAACTAGTAATTCTCTGAGGCTGAATTTGAATTTAGCTCTTCCTGAATCCAGGCCCAGTATGCTAGCCACTGAGCCACCTAGCTATCTCTAACCTTTGTTATAAATAGGTGATACTTTACTCCCAAGACCAACATTTCCCAGGGTTTGAATATAACATCTTATATTTACTTTGGTATCTTCTCACATTCACATGTTATTTTTCCAAATAAAATATAAGATACGTGAGAAAAGGAATTATTTGTTTATATCCCCAGTGTACAAGGAATTAAATTTAGGGGTTTGACTAAAATATGATAGAGATATGGATGAGGAGGTTGGAGCCCTGTATCTCTGTATTCTCCCTAGGAGCTGATGATGGGAGAACACCAACCCCAATCAACCTTGTTAGATGTTATAATTCCCCTTCTAGATAACAGTTGCCCAGGAAGGACCCTAAATGGTCAGGTGGATGGGTAACCCTTTCAGGTCCCACCTGGGGTTGGATCAATTATTAATATTGGGCTCTGATTAGCCTTGGATCACGTTGTTATCTGACTGCCTTTGTTCCCTCCCCAAAGGCCATGATATAATAACCACTCAGGAAGGTACTTATTAAATGCTTTATCTATGATCTTAATTAGGGAAAGGATAATCAGGATACAGATTGGGGATTGGAGACCCTGTCAAGCTAATATCTATAAGCTATAATCCCTCAGGACTGGGGGCTATTGATTTATAAAACTGGAGCTATTGTTCTTCATAACCCTCTCTGATTCAGCTTGGCCACTGCCAAACCAGAGATAGTAGTCTGCTCTGTGGATGCAGCTGTTTTGATGATTTCCTCTCAGCTTTTCTATTATCAATTTGTGATGTGTAAGCCTTCACAGCCTTCAGGAAGTAACCACCCTTAAACACCACCCTTTTCTTCTCAGACCTCCCTTCCTCCCCTTCACTATCTGGGCCAAGATACCTAAAAGCTAAGATGATTCAGATACCTAAAGATTTAGGGAGATTCAGAGAGAACCAATGAACAATGTTCAGAGACCCAAAGATCAATGGTCAAAGACCCAGGACCCCCGAAGATCAATGATCAAAGGCCCCCTCCCAGATGGCTATTAGGGGTATTTATACTCTCAGGCCAACCGACTTTTGCCCCTGGCTCACGGCATATGGGAACATTCCAATGTCTCCAACTGTCTCCCCTGTCAATCAAGATGAGACCAACAATTCCCAGGGTTTGAATATAACACCTTATATTTACTTTGGTCTCTTCTCACATTCACATGTTATTTTTCCAAATAAAATATAAGATCCCTGAAAAAAGGAATTATTTGTTTATATCCCCAGTGTACTAGGAATTAAATTTAGGGGTTTGACTAAAATATGAGAATTCTAAAGTAATATTGTGGTTTCCAGTTAAAAATATTATAGCTCAAGTCACGTGACTTTTAGTAGCTTTTTTTTACAAAGAGGTAGAAAGAGAGAAAGTAGAGAAATATAAGAAGAGAGTAGAGAAAACATCTAGACTATCACACTAAATGTTGCTCTGGTGTCTGGCTCAGCCCTGGCAAGGCTCATTAACTCTCAGCCAGAGGACCAGGTAGTGCCTTATGTTAAGGTTCCACCAACTCAGCCTGCTCCAGGAGAAGGAGGCCTCTCTGGCACTAATCTCTCCAAAAGCCAGGAAAGGAAGGCCAGCTACTCACTCACCCAAGATGAAGTCCAAAGGAAAAGATTGTAATGTAGAGATGGTAGCATGGAATCCCTGCAAAATACAGGGTCAGCCTCACCCAGAATTCCAGGGGATTCCATGCTGCCATCTCTATATTACAAGATCCAGGAGCAGTCCTCCAAGAAGCAGTCCAAGAGCCAAGGTCCCATATGGAAGCCAAGGTCCAAGTCCAAAGCCACCTCCAACAGGCAAATCACCAGGTGAAGCTCCAAGCCAAAGACTCAAACCGAAGACCCATTGGACAGGAAGTTCAGGACTTTTTATAGTCCTTTTTCCATATCACTTGCTGTCTCTTCCTCTACTTTATAGGAACCAATTATAGTCTTTAAATTTGCCTAGCACTGCCCAGGGACAGGGCAGTTGCCTTTGGGGTTGTCACCTACTTTTAGTAAGTGACTTGAGAATTCCCTTTAGTGTTAAGTAGGAGTGTTTACATTTTTGGTTGATTAATTAATTTATTTTTTAATTTATTTTCATTTTATTGATTAATTATGAAAATTTTTCTATGGTTACATGATTTATATTCTTTCTCTCCCCTCCTCTCACTCCCCTCCCATAGCCAACATGCAGTTCCACTGGGTTTTACATATGTCATTGATCAAGACCTATTTCCATATTATTGGTATTTGCACTAGGGTGATCATTTAGAATCAATATCCTCAAACATATCCCCATCGAACCATTTATAAACTTTTTCATGCATGTCTCTATAAATGGTCATATCAATTAGTAAATTTAAGTTATATGATGTTTTAAAGATTGAAAAGTACATTACAAACATTATCTTACTGGAACTTCATGACAACCCTGTGAGATAAATATTATAGGTATCATTATCCTTGCTCTTCACATTTAATGAATCAGGTATCTAATGCATCTAAGCAATTAGCTTGATGTCTGCAAAGGTTCATCTTGGCATAGTGAAATTTGTATTATCTACAGTATTGCCAGCACAGGTCCTAAGTTCCTTTTTTAACCCTTAACTTCTGTGTATTGGCTCCTAGTTGGAAGAGTGGCAAGGGTGGGCAATGGGGATCAAGTGACTTGCCCAGGGTCACACAGCTGGGAAGTGTCTGAGGCTAGATTTGAACCTTGGATCTCCCGTCTCTAGGCCTGGCTCTCAATCCACTGAGCTACCCAGCTGCCCCACAGACCATAAGTTCCAATGCCATTCTGTAACTGCCTATTTAACCTTGGATAAGTTGCTTAATCTCTGTCAATCCCAGTTTTTGATTTCTCATAGGAGGGGATTTGGCCATACTTGTGCCAGATAAGAGCACTAAGAGCAGATTCTAGCTTCATTTTTTTTGTCTACTTAGTGCCAAAGGCAGTGCCTGGTGCCAAACAGACACTTAATCAAAGCTTGAAAACCATGGATTTGAATTCTGTCTCTACCATTTACTAGTTATATAAGCTTGGACAACTTACTTAACATGTGCTCCTCAGATTCCTTATCTCTAGAATAGAAATACTAATACTTTAATTATCTATTTCTTGGGGATAGTTGTGAGGAAAGCATTGCATAAACTATGAAGTACCATTGATTACTTCCCCCCCCCTTTTTCTGCTTTATGGGAGGTATATCTCTTTGCTAGAATTAACCCTTATTTCTCTTCCCAACTGGTTCCAAGTTTGCCTGAGGAAAGAGGCAGATAGCTCCCAGAAGCAGTTTATAGGCTATGAACAGATGACTTCACATTCAGAAAGACCTGAGTTCAAATCTTATAATTGTATCATTCTAGAGTTCTTGGATCCTAGAGTACCTCTGAAACCAGAAGTTGTAGAGAAAATGCTGATCTGCACTGGAAGTGAGTTCATCCCCGGAAGCTCCCTTCACAGAGGAAGTATTTTTTGTTGCATATATATTTATTATTGATAATGCTTCATTATCTATCGTATCTTTTTTATTTGAAAAAATATGTAATTAATCTAGAATATTTTTCCACTGTTACATGATTCATGTTCTTTCCCTCCCCTCCTCCCATAGCCCATAGCCAATGCACAATTCCACTGGGTTTTACATGTGTCATTGATCAAGACCTATTTTGATATTATTAATATTCGCATTAGGGTGATTGCTTAGAGTCTACATACCCAGTCATGTCTCCATCAACTCATGTGATTAAACAATTGTTTTTCTTCTGCATTTCTACTCCCACAGTTCTTTCTCTGGAAATGAATAGTGTTCTTTCTCATAAGTCCCTCAGAATTGTCGTGGATCACTGAATTGCTGCCAGTAGAGGAGTTCATTACATTTGATTGTGCCACAGTGTATCCATCACAGAGAAAGTATTTTTAAAAACATATCATCATCTCTTTTGATCAACATGGATAACTGACCCTTAAAATTGGAAGGGTTCCCATAGATCATCAAGATTTCAGGTTTTTACATGGTAATGTACGGTCTATAAACTTGTTTTTGTTTAAATAATTTGGTAATTGTATTTCAATAAAATGTGTTTCTCTTATGCTCATAGGTATTTTATTTTATGCACTTAAAATTCAGCTAGGTCCAGATTAATGAGAATAATTAATCCTCTGAGGTGATTGTATGTATTCAAATTTGTACTGTTCAAAATTATAATTATGTAAAATATGGTCATTGGTTCTGATCCAATAGGAGAATGCAGTGCAAATTTTAATAATGTAATACTATTCTAAGAAAGGTCCATAGGCTTTACCAGATTATCAAAGGATCCAACTTTGTTTTACATAGGAGGGAGGGATATTGAGTGACTTACACTATATAAGGGGACTTGGATCCAATTCCATTTTGCCACCTGTGTGCTCTTGGACAAATGATTTAACTCTTATAGCCCACAATTTCTCTCCTGTAAAATGAAAGATTACTAAATGGACTCAGAGGATTCTTTCAGGGCTAAAAGTATTGATGGCTAAATCTAGCAACCATTCATTCCTCTATGGCACCTAGTCTTTTTTACCCCTGTCTTCCATTTGTTCCCGACATCCACTCTTCCTCCTGATCCTCACTTGGGGAGATGAGGTCTTAAGGAGAGAGCACTCAGTTGAGAGCCAGGAAGTAGTGAAATGACTTCTTTTAGCATCTCTGCCCTTAGGGCCCTTTGATGGAAACATTTTCCTCTTTAATAGTGTATTGATGGGCAATAGAGTCTAATGAAAAAAAGAATTAGGTCCCAGTTCCATTTTGAAATGGATGTGACGTGAGCCAAACTACTGACATTTGCTCCTCTGTTTCCACAACTATATGCTGGAGGTAAAAGTCAGTGTTGTGTATGCATACATATGTGTACACACAATTTTCACATAGTATATGAAAACTATCAGCAATGTTTTAGGTCCTCTTTAAGAAAGCCAGTAAAGGGAATTGATTTTTTTTTACAGACTAAAGAGTGCCTCAGGGCACAAGCTTGCCTGTGAATAACAATTTCTATTTCTAGAATGTATTCTATTAACAACTTTTCCCTAATTGGCCTTAGCAAACACCTAAGGAATCAAGGTAGGACACTGGAGTCCTGAGAATGTTTACAGCTTGTTTCATTTAAGAGGCATATCCAAAGCCCTGATTCCTGAAGTTGGATTTATGAGATAAGCAAGCTACAACTGGACTGAAAGAATATGAGCTTTGACCCAGGGAAGTAACCTGTGGCAGAGAGAATTATTCATAGGATCATAGATTGAAAGCTTGAAGGAAGCATAGATGCTGAGTCCAGCCTTCCTTTTTCAAATATGAGGAAACTGAGCCCCAGAGGTTAAGCTATTTGTCCATGTCATAAAACTATTAAGCATCTAAAGCTAGATTTGAACTGAAGTCTCCTTGATTCACAACCAAATCCCTGTCTTGTCTACCTAAGCCAATCTTCCAGTTGTTGCTCCTCCATGACATCTAACTCCCAGGACTTGCTTTCCCTTAAAAGCTATGACCCTGGACTCCTGTCTCCTGTCTCTCCATCCCTTTTTTCTTTTGTGAGTTTCCCAGGGCATATGAGGGTCAAGATTTGGAACCACTTCTCATGACATAGGCTAGACTCTCTAAGGAATGGAGCTACCCCACTCCCAGCAGAACTGTGTCCAACCGCAGACAACCTTCTGCATCCTAAATGGTGCCTCTGAACCCGCTTTTCTTTTTTTCAATCCAGGTGGATTTTTTTTCCTCTCCCCCACCCCACAAATAGTGGCATAAGAGCAGAGAATTTAGAGACAGGTTAGTTTACCAGACCTAAATTGGGCAGGAGGAAGGAGGAAAGTGAAGCAAGGTTAAATATTC
Organism: Gracilinanus agilis; assembly: GCF_016433145.1. Taxonomy (NCBI): domain Eukaryota; kingdom Metazoa; phylum Chordata; class Mammalia; order Didelphimorphia; family Didelphidae; genus Gracilinanus; species Gracilinanus agilis. Next base: position 253,345,455 of record NC_058135.1, read on the forward strand.
CTTAATAAAAATTGCTAGAGATGGGATTTAGGGTATGAAAAATCAATTTATTGAGTAGCCTAGCAATAATCAATAAACTAATGGTCAGTAGTCTAAGTAACTAAAGATAAAGAAGCATGATCCTGGCCATCTTAAATGCTCCTTTTCTGATAGTTCATAATTGGGTTCTCCCTTGAACAGAAAAAGATAGCCCTAATTGGACCATACTTGATAAGGAAGTGGGCTAACAGTTCTTACTCCCTTCCAATGACCATATTTATCATTGGGTGTTGGAGGAAGTCAATTGAGAAAGTGGCCTAGTCATGAGAATTCAGCCCACAGCTCATAAATGCATGATCTTTGACAAATCTCATGATCTAGGGAAGAAAACCATTTCATTCTGGTCAAGGTTTGCTTTTATGAGCCAAGTCACCCCAAACCTCTATGATAGTGATTCCCAAAGTGGGTGCTACTGCCCCCTGGTGGGTGCTGCAGTGATCCAGAAGGCCATGATGGCCACACATTTTTTGTATTACATTCTAAATAGTGTCATAATTTCCAGGGGGCGCTAAGTAATTTTTTTTTTCTGGAAAGGGGGCGGTAGGTCAAAAAAGTTTGGGAACCACTGCTCTATGAGGATAACCAAAGGCAGAAGCTCATTGACCCTGAGGCAGATCAGATCCAGATTGGATGCTATTTACACAGTGAAGAGAACTCAGATTTCTAGCTGGGTAGAGCCCAGCTCCAATTTGGTTAGAAGTAAATGCCCTAGAGTAGGAATACAATGACATTTCTAGGGCCATCCAGGGAAGATCACCTTTTAAATGTGCAAAGGATGGTCTGTTGGCATAGAAGGGAATATTACAAATTGATTTCGTTAATTAAATGATTTGATTTTAAAATTAATTTTCCTCAAATGACTTTCTAAAACAAAAATACACATCCCTGGGATATTGCTCTCCATTAAAATGTATGTTCCTAGCAGAAACACAGAAGAAAAACAACTGCTTCATCACATGGGTCGATGGAGATATGATCCAGGATGTAGACTCTAAGCGATCACCCTGGAGCAAATATCAATAATATGGAAATAGGTCTTGATCGATGGCACATGTAAAACCCAGTGGAATTGCACATTGGCTACAGGAGGGGATGGGAGGAGGGGAGGACATGAATCATGGAATCATGGAAAATCTTTCTTAAGCAATAAAATTAAATTTTAAAAATGTTTTAAATGTATGCTCCTATAGGGCAAGGACTGCCTTGTTTTTTAATCCCAGAGTTTAGTACAATGACTGACCTTTAGTGAACAGCCAATACAGTAAACATACAACCTACAAACAAAACAAATACTTTTTCTTTCATTCATTCTAAGGAACTCAGTTCCCTCCTTTGTAAAGTAGGGATGCACAGCCTCTTAGAGTCTCTTATATCTCTTAAATCTATGATCCTATAATCTTAAAAGGAAGAGGATATTTTTCTACCTAGTGACAAAGACAATAGAAACAAATAAATGCATGATTTTTTTTCTCTTTGTGGCTGAGAACTGTTACTCACAATCCTCACAATCAGTAGAATGCTATTGTCATAAAGAGACCTAAAGAACCAGACACTTCCTCAGGGCAGTATGGCCTAAATTCAATAGAGGTTATTTGTTAGAAGCAAAACTGCTATTGGGGACAGAAAAAGAGAGAGGGAAGAGTAATTGATTTATACATCAGTGTCATTTGGGAATGAGCTGACATATGATCTACATTCAGAAATACTGATCTTTATTCATATTGTCAGTAATACTGCCCCAAGTCTATCATTCATTACTTCATTCATTCATTCTTTCTTTTATCTATTCATTCAAAACATATTTATGGAGAATATGGTGTTTTGGACCACTTCATACAAGAAATATACTCTGCCCTGAAATTCTATAGAAGGCAGATCCAATATTCTACACCTCAAAGATACAAGGTGGGTAGTTGGAGAAACGGGGAGGATGGCCCCGAGTGGTGGAAGTCAAACTAGAGGAAATCAGACCAAGGGATAGATCTGCACAGCGAGCCACCTCACCCACAAGAGCAGCAAAGGATGGGTGTTGGCTTGCACGCAAAGCCTCAGGACAGGAATTCAGGCTGTAAATATAAGTAAAGCAAAAAATTTTTAAAAAATGCCTACTGTTATAAAGACTGAGAGATTTTTAACAATCCAACTTGACAGAGAAAAATTCCATAACACGGAAGTAGACATTCAAAGGGGAAAAATGGATTTTCCACAGTGAATATATGAACACCGAGTAGAAATGAAGCAAAAGGTTTAATAAGTAAAAATTTAAAATCTATATTCTGGAAGAATTAGAAAAGAATAATAAAGAACTTAGAGCAGGAGAGGATAAAACTTTCCCAAGTAATAGGTCCCAAAATTTATAATAATCCTAACAAAAATCAATGACTCCATGAGCTTTTCCAGCTTCATTTGTTGTTCTATTTGTTCAGTTGAGTCAGTCTCTTTGTGACCCTATTTGGAATTTTTTTCACAAAGATACTAGAGCGGTTTGTCATTTCCTTCTCCAGCTCATTTAAAATATGAGGAAACTGAGGCAAAAAGGTGTGACTCACCCAAGGTGGCACAGCTAGTATCTGAAACAATATTTTAACTCAGGGAATTGAGTCTTGTTAACTTCAGCACCAGCCCTCTATCTGCCACCTAGTTGCCCATTTCCCATTATATATTTCTTTATATCCCCATAGTGTTCTGTACAGAACATGTATTTAATAGTAACAATAATTATGAATAAATTAAATATTAAAATTCTACAATCTCAATAAATAAATAAATAATATAAAGGCTGCTGCTGACTGATGCTCTTATCATTTCCTCTTTTCACAATGTCCCTTGCCATTATTTTTTATTTTTTTATTTATCTCATTTGATATTTTCTAATTACATGTAAAAAAACTCACTCTTTTTTTACATTGTGAGTTCCAAATTCTCTCTCCACCACATCCCTCTCCCTTTCTTGAAAAGACAAGCAATTTGATTTCAGTTACATGTGACACCATGCAAAAGACATTTCCATATTACCCATATTGCCAATAAAAACAAACCAAATTAAACATTAAATATAAAGAAGTAAAAAGAAGTATACTTCAATCAGCATTCAAATTATATAGATGATCACTTCTTCCCCTGACACTGGATATCATTTTTCATTATGGGTCCTCTGGAATTGTCTTAGATCATTGTTTTGATAAGAGTGGTGCTTTCACAATTAATCATTGTGCAATATTACTATTGTTCATATAATATTCTCCTCATTCTGCTAATTTCATTTTTCATCAGTTCATATAAAACTTCTCAGGCTTTTCTGAAACCATCTTGCTTCCTTTATCCTAAAGTACAATAACATTCAATCATTATTAGATGCAACTTTTTCTGCCATTCCCCAACTTATGTACATCCCTGAGATTTCTAATTCTTTGCCACCACAAAAAGAGCTGCTATAAATATTTTAATGCAAATAGGACCTTTTCTCTCTCCTTTGATCTCTTTGGGGAACAAATCTAGAAGTGGTATTGCTGAGCCAAAGGGGTATGGACAGTTTTATATAGCCCTTTGGGTAAAGTACTAGATTGTCTTTGAGAATGTTTGGACTAGTTCACAACTCCGCCAACAGTAAATCACTGTCCCAACTTTTCCAAATCCCCTTCAGCATTTATCATTTTTCTCTCGTCATGTAAGCTAACTTGATACATATGAGTTGGTAATACATAGTTATTCTAATTTGCATTTCTCTAATCAAAGTCCTTTAGAGCATTTTTTCACATGACCATTCACAGCTTTTATATCTTCTTTTGAAAATTATCTATTCATATCATTTGACCAACTGGAGACTGACTTCTTTTTTTTGTAAATTTGGCTCTGTTCCCTATATATTTGAGAAATCAAGAGCTAAAAGAAAGCTGCTGCAAACATTATTTTCCCAGTTTTCCCTCTAATTTTGGCTACGTTGGTTTTGTTTGTGCAAAAGCTTTTTAATATCATGTAATAAAAATTATCCATTTCATTTTTCATTATCTCCTCTCTCTCTTGTCTGGTTATAAACTCTTCCTTTATCCATAAAACTGACAGGTTCATTTTTCCATGCTCCCTAATTTATTTTTGATGTCACCCTTTATGTCTAAATCACTTATCCATTTTGACCTTATCTGGGAATACAGAGTGAGATGTTGTTGGTCTATACTTAATTTCAAACAAACTGCCTTCCAGTTTTCTTAGCAGTTTTTGTCAAATATTGAGATCTTACTATAAGAACTTAGCTCTTAAGACTTATCAAACACTTAGATTACTATGGTAATTAATTACTAGGTGTTGTACACCTAATCCATTCCACTACTCTTTCTTAGCTAGTACCAAATTGTTCCAATAATTATTTCTTTGCAATATAGTTCAAAATCTGAAGTGCTTAATTGATTCCTTAATTTTTTTTCATTGCTTCACTTGAAATATTTGGCCTCTGTTCTGCCAGGTGACTTTTGTGGCTCTTTTGTCTAGCTCTATGCCAGTGGTTCCCAAACGTTTTTGGCCTACCGCCCCCTTTCCAGAAAAAAATATTACTTAGCTCCTGGAAATTAATTTTTTTTAATTTTAATAGCAATTAATAGGAAAGATAAATGCACCTGTGGCCATCACCACTTCCCTGGATCGCTGCAGCACCCACCAGGGGGCAGTGGTGCCCACTTTGGGAATCACTGCTCTATGCAATAATTTTGGGGGAGCTTGATTAGGATGGCATTGAATGAATAAATTGACTGAAGGAGAATTCATTTTTATTATATTGGCTCAGCCTACTCATATGCAATTAATATTTCTCCAGCTGTTTAAATCTGTCCTTATTTATAAGAAGCATTTTTTAATTTTTTGGTCCTTTGGTTTGTCTTGGCAGGTAGTCAGTCTCCCAATATTTTGCATTGTCTGCAATAATTTTAAAGGGAATTTCTCTTTCTATCTCTTGCTGATGGGTTTTCTTAGTACTACAATAAAAATGCTGATGATTTTTGTGGGTTTATTTTATATCCTGCAACTTTGCTGGTTATTAATTATTTTGAGTAGTTTTTAGTTGACTTTCTAGGATTCTCTAAATATTCTCTAAAACATAAGCATATCATATGATATGCAAAATAATAATAGTTTTGTTTCCTCAATGCCTATTTTCATTCCTTCAGTTTCTTTTGATTTTTTTGTCTTATTGCTATAGCTAGCATTTCTAGAAAAATATTGAATAACAGTGGTGATAATAGTCATTTATTTTAACAATATGATGATGATGATGATAGTAGAGCTTACTATGTGACAGAAACTGTGCTAAACTCCTTTAAAATATTATCTCATTTTAACCCAGTTTCCTTGAGACACAATTTTAGAGCCCTGGTAGGAGTCAGATCATTAAATCGAATGTTTCTCCACCCAAAGAACCTTCTTCTAGACCAAGTTTTTTTTTTCCTTATCACTCAGGATATATATATATATATATCCTTCCAAGTTCTATACCCTTTCCTCCTATGTCTAAAAATCATCATGGATCCTCCCTAAAACCTTTGAGGACTTAAACTAAATACTAGTCACCATGGGAAGAGTAAATCAGAGCAAATTTTTCAAATGGATAAAGGAATTCTTCAGAGGTACCACGTTGGAGGTTGTCATGGAAACTTTCTCACTTCTTCCCACTGTTTTTGGCAAGATATGTGTGTGTGTGTGTGTGTGTGTGTGTGTGTGTGTGTGTGTTTATTAAATGGGGTGGGGAGAGGGAATTCTTTAATGCCCTCATTAACTATCTCTCTATTAGCATATGAATTATATTATTTCTTTAGTAAGTCTTATGGGCCAAGCCTCCAGCTCCCAAATATTTCACATCCTCAACCAAACAGAAACCTTAGCTTGTTATTAGCTCTGTGTTTCCATATCTTTCTCCTCCACTCTTCTCCCACTACCTCCACCTCCAGTCCAGGCCCTCATTATCACCCACATGGATTATGGCAAAAAGCTCCAAAAACTCTCTCCCGCTCCCTACAGTTTATCCTTTATCAGACAAAGCACCAGACTGGATATCAGGAAGATTCCAAGTCTGAATTCTCTACCTCAGATGTTTACTGGCTTTGTGAGCCTGGACAAGTCACCAAACTGCCTCGGTTTCCTCATCTGTAAAATGAAAATAACCATATCTGTAACACTTACCTCACAAAGTTGAAGTGAAGAACAGACAAGATAAAGTATGTAAAGTACTTTGAAAACCTGGAAACATGATATCAATGCCAGATGTTATCATCTTCACATTTATCATCATCACCTTCCTTAAAAAGAGATCCGATTGAATCACATCTTTTCCAAAAACTCTACATTGTCTACCTAATGTCTGGCATTTCCCTCTTCAAGCTGACACCACACTTCTTTTACATTTTTAATATTTTTCTGAATATTTTCTCAGTGTCGATTCCTCAATATTCACCATTTACTTTATAATTTTTTTCTGATTCCCTTAAATTTGCTCTGTTACTTATACCTAGAATGTCCTCTTCCTTACTCCTCATTTGTACACCTGCTATGCCTTTATAATTCCTGGTCAGCTGAAAACCAACTCCAACACCACTTCCTCCAGAAGACTTTTCCTAAGCTTATAAAACCATGTCTAAATTATATACATATATATATATATGTATATATATATATACATAGACTAAAATGTATATATTCCTCATCATCTCTCCCTGAGTTCTGAACCCAATAGAATATGTGTTGGCTGAAATGGAATCAAGTGAAATTTAAATAAGGAATCACTCAATAAAATATTACCAAGAATCTGGCCTCAGACACTTCCCAGCTGTGTGACCCTGGGCAAGTCACTTAACCCCCATTGCCTAGCCTTTACTGCTCTTCTGCCTTGGAACCAGAACACAGTATTGATTCTAAGATGGAAAGTAAGAATTTTTTTAAATGTTCTAATTGGTCTTCCTGCCTCTAATCCATTCTATACAAGGCATTCAAAACAAAATCGCTAAGAAATAGGTCATCCTTCCCATCCAAAAAGCTTTAGTGACTAGAGCCCTGTTGGATTGTAGTATCACAGATCTCTAGCTGGAAGGAATCCTAGAGACTATCTAATCTAGAACTCTTGTTTGATGAGTAAAGAAACGTAGATCTGGCGAAGTCACCCCATGACCAAGGTCGCAGAGGTAGGAAGTGTAAAAGGCAACATTTGATCAAACGTCTTCCTGATTCCAGATACACTAGAATATAGTTCTTCAATTTTGCTTTTGTGTCCCCCTCCCTATAAAAAAAAAAAAGTTGGTACAACTTACTTATCAAGCTGGAAAGATCCTTAGATACCATCCAGTTCAGAAGTCTTGGATTAGTCATCAGGAGGAATCTGTGAACTTGATTGGGGAAAAAAAAAATATCATCTTTATTTTAACTAACCTTTACCATCTTTGTGTTTTATTTTATGAATTTAAAAGCATTATTCTGAGATGGGGTCCTTAGGTTTCCTCAAAACTGTCCAACAGGTCTAGGACACATACACACAAAAAGATCAAATTCAATCTGGTCCAAACACACCAAAATCCTGATTTTACATTTGAAGAGCCAGAGAGCTAAAGATGACCGTGTAAACAAAGGTATCGCAGGTGGTAAGGAGCAGGAGAGGGATTTAAATCCAGGATCTAAATGCCAACCCAATGACAGATGCCATCACGTCCAAGGTAGCTCTACTTCCCAAGGGTAGGTTTCAGAAATCCTCCTTACATAAAAGCTTCAAAGATTCAGTCAGCAAGCTGAATAATAATAGCTGGCCTGTAGACAGCACTTTGTGGTTTGCCAAACAATTGGCAGGCATTAACTTCTTAGGTATTATTATTACTCCCATTTCAGAGATGAAAAAAAAGAGAATTAGAGATGTTATATTAATGACAACCATCTGCTGATTCCAAGTCCAGCATGCCTTCTATGAGGGAAGAGAATCAGCATTTACATGGTACCTACTACATGCCACACAAAGTCCATTCTACACAAGGCATTCAAAACAATATTCTTTCTATAAATATTATTACATTGGATCTTCACAACAATCCTTGGAAGTAGGTGCCGCTTGTAGCCTCCTTAACCAGTTAAAGAAATTGAAGCCAGCAGAGGTGAAGGACTTGCCTATGATCGCCCAGCTGGCAGGTTTCTGAGAATTAATATCCTTCTTCCAGACCCAGCTCTCTTGCCACTATGCCACCACCTTCCTCCGGGCCATGTTGGGTTTCCTGTTGTAGCCAAAGAAGAGACTTTTCAGAGCCAGTAAAACTTTGCAAGGTCAAAATATTTTCCATTCTTCTAGAAAACATGGCACTTCTCCATGGAGTGGTATATTGGAAAGATCACTGAACTTGGTATGAAGGATAGCTTCTGCGGATGAACGATGGTCAGAAATAGAACACCAAGGGGGCAGCTAGGTGGCTCAGTGGATTGAGAGCCAAGCCTAGAGACAGGAGGTTCTGGGTTCAAATTTGACTTCAGATACCCTGGGCAAGCCACTTAACCTCCACTGCTTATCCCTTTCTGCTCTTCTGCCTAGAACCAATACATGGTATTGATTCTAAGATGGAAGAGAAGGTTTAAAAAAAAGAAATAGAAGGCCAAGTTCAGGGAAAAGCCAGAATATGGAATGTGTGAAGGACAGTAATGGAAAATCAAGCTGGGTCAGATTATAGAGGACCCTAAGTTTCAGGTTGAGAATTTTCTATTTTATCCCAGAAGCAATAGAGAGGCATTAAAAGTTTTGAGCAAGAAAGTAATTTGGTAATATGTATGCCTGCACATAGTCAGAACTTAAACTTTCTTCTCTCTCTCTCTCTGTCTCTCTCTCTCTCTCTCTCTGTCTCTCTCTCTCTCTCTCTCTGTCTCTCTCTCTCTCTCTCTCTCTCTCTCTCTCTCTCTCTCTCTCTCTCTCTCTCCTCTTCCTTTTTTTCCTTCTTTCCTTTCTTATCCATTCCTTCCTTTTCTCCCTCCTTCCCATCCTTCCTCCAATCCTCCTTCCGTTTCTTCTTTTTATCTTCCCTGCTTCTTTCTTTCTTCATTCTTGTCCATTAAAGTGTTTTTCCTAAACCCTCAATTTAATTTAAATATTAGACAAATAATGTAAAACTACCTTATAATTATGAAGCAACTTTGAAGGTATCCTAAAGTACCACACACACACACACACACACACACACACACACACACACACACACACACACGCGTGCGCGCTAAAGGGGAGTGTCCAGCCTCCCTCCACCCCACAAAAAAAAATAATAATAAGGGGGCAGCTGGGTAGCTCAGTGGATTAAGAGTCAGGCCTAGAGACGGGAGGTCCTAGGTTCAAATCCGGCCTCAGCCACTTCCCAGCTGTGTGACCCTGGGCAAGTCACTTGACCCCCATTGCCCACCCTTACCACTCTTCCACCTATGAGACAATACACAGAAGTTAAGGGTTTAAAATTAAAAAAATAAAAAAATAATAATAATAATAAGTGGCCATCCTTCCCTTTGTGAAACTTGCCTTCCTTTTCCCAGTACAAAATTCTTAGTCATAACTTTTCTTTAAAGGTGCCTCTAAGGACAAGAATGGCAGTGAGGGGTGGAGGGGGATTTTTGACCTACCATCCATGGCCAGCCATGGAAAAGTCATTGCTGTCAATCATCCCACCAAGCGCCATATGCATTAGTCACAATTCTCATGCCCTCTGGATCAGTGGTGATGAGGACCAAAAGTTTCAGTAGTTTAATAGGAACAGAGTAAAGGAGTATTCTGCCACAGGGCCTCAAGGACCAGCCGAAGAACAGGACATCATAATGTCCTCAGTGAAACAGCCCAAACACAGAACGGCCCAGACTCCTGGGAGGTGGGATGCTAATTAACTGCTGACTCACTGGGTGACCCGGTCCAATCACTTAACCTAGATGCTTTTCAGATTCTCCACTCATGAGATGGGGACAATCAATTCCTGCCTCTGAGTCACAGGGAGGCTGTTTAAGGGCTATGTGAGAACGCATGGAGCTCTCAGGAGGAGTGTGGCTAGCCGTGGAAGAGTTAATGGATTGGCTGCCTGGGGCTGGTTAACTTAATTGCAATTTCTTCAGCATTACTGACACCAGAGAGGCCAGACCAAGCTGGAAGCATTTATGGTCATTTTTTCATCTGGGCTCTCAAAGCAGATCATTAAGGGTGAATTCATCATCTTTATTACAACAACAAAGATGTTAAAATGCTACCACCTGAAACTATTATCATGTTTCTCTTTTGAAGATTAGGATTTTTTCCTCCCAGGAAGGGTAGGCATCAACACCCATTTTACAGATAGTAAAACTGAAAAACAAGGGAAAGTACATCCACCATGGATCATTGAGGGGAAAAAATCAGAAGCAGGACTGAGATTAAAATTCAAATCTGCCAGACTCTGGTCACTGTGTTTTTACCACTAGATTTCTATCCTTTTTTCAGCATGTAAATTGATATACAAAACTTCAAAGGGTTCAGAAAACCCACCTGTCTTTAAGATAAAACAAAGAAGTTAATTGGTAGAGCTCCATGATGGCTAATTATACTTTGAAATCTAGTTTGGAGATAGAATTCTAGACTCTTCAGACCTAGGAAATCATCCAGCATAACTCCCTACCAAAAGCATGGCCCCCCTTCCAGACCATTACCTTCCAAGAAAACCCATTTCAGTTTGAGAAGATTTAAAGCATTATATGGTCCTTCCTTCCATGAAGCTGAAACCTGACTCCACACAATTTCTACTCATCTGGAACTCATCTAGGTAGCTAGGAGGTAGAGTAGATAAAGCACTGAATCTGTAATGTAGCCTCAGACACTTACTAGCTGTTTTACCCTGGATAAGTCATTTGACTTCTGTTTGTCTCAGTTACTGACCTGTGAAATGGGCCCAATAATAGCATCTCCCTCTCTGATTATTCTGAAGATAAAAAAAAAACCTAACATACTTGGTAAACATTAAAGCTTTATATTAATACTACTATTCGTATTCCCAAATCTCCCCTATGAGGTAAAGCAGAATAAATCCAAACCCTCTTTGTAATCCCTCTTTTACATATGTCAGTGGTTCCCAAACTTTTTTGGCCTACTGCCCCCTTTCCAGAAAAAATATTACTTAGGGCCCTGGAAATTATTTTTTTTTAATTTTAATAGCAATTAAAAGGAAAGATAAATGCACCTGTGGCCATCACCGCCCACTCTGGATCAATGCAGCACCCACCAGGGGGCGGTGGCACCCACTTTGGGAATCACTGATATATATGAAGTCAATCACATAGTCCTTCACTTTCTCAAATTAAACATTCCTAATTCCATTTGACACAAATTCAATAGCCATGGCTATTCTACTTTCTCATATTTTTAGTTAATATATCTTAATTTAAAAGTAAGATACTACTATTAAGAATATATCCTAAGGACACCAAGAATACAAGGAAAGGACACATTGCAAGAATATTTTATCAGCTTTTTTATAGCATCACAGATCTGGAAATAAAATAGGTATCAGTTGGGAAATGGCTGTGCAAATCATGGCATCTGGATGTCATAAAATATTATTACATTACCAAGAAATGATAAACACAATGGATTCAGAGAAGTATGGAACAATTTATATGAAGTATGCTCATTTTCTCTTTACAACAACCTTGAGAGTTAGGTGCTATTATTAACCAAATGGGAATTAGGAAATTTAAAATATTTCCCATTAGGAAAACAAGGAAGACTCAGGTCAAATGGCTAGTTCAGATACAGCTAGGAACCATCTAAGATGCAATATGAATGCAGATCTTACTGATTCCAAACTCAGAGCTCTATCCACTGGGACACCTAAGAGGAAAGTTCCCTGTATCAAATGTCAGTCCCCTTCTGAATTCCTAGGATCCTAAAACTGGCAAGGATCTCAACATCAATCTAATCCAATTTTTACCTGAAAAAGAATCCCATTTACAAATTCATCATCACCATTATCACCACCACCATCATGATCACCAAAAGCAGTAGCAGCAGCTCCTAGCTACACAAACAATTTTATTACAAAATATTTATTAATATTTGTATTACAAAATAAATAGTCTCATGTGAATAAGTTGTTATTGTTGTTCAGTCATTTTCAATTAGGTCCAACTTTTTGGATACTTTCTGGGGTTTTCTTGGAATGGTTCACCATTTCCTTCTCCAGCTCATTTTACAAATGTGGAAACTGAGGCAAAAAGCGTTAAGTGACTTGCCCAAAGTCACAAAGCTAGTAAGTGTCTGAGGCCATATTTGAACTGAAAAAGAGGAGTCTTCCTGACCCCAAACCCAGCATTCTATCCAATTCAACAGTTAGCTAAAGCACACAATCTTATGAATGAAGATTTAAAATAATTAGCTTACAGTAGTCCAAATCAAGATATAAAGTATTGATCTGTGCAGAGCCCAATGACCATCTACACTTGGAGCACTATTGCAGACCTGAGACCATTAGACTAAGAACCATTTTGATGGTTAAAGAGTGAATATGACCCACGCATCCTATCTACTCTCCATTACACCATTCTTTAGGTATTCCTCAATTATACCTTGTGAGTTTCACAGTGTTATTGGGGGGCGGGGAACCTCATCCCCCAGCGTGCCTCAGGGGTCCCTAACACTTCCTGGTGTGGAATTAGCCTCAAATGAACCAATCCCATCCTAGGGAATGGACCACGCTCTCATCCCTGGCATGGGATTGGTCCTGAATTGGACAAATCCTATGCAGGGGAGAGGCCACGCCCACTACGTCTAGGCGCAGGATTGGTCTATATAAGGACCAATCTCGTGCCTGGGAGGGGCCTTTGAATCTGAGAAAATTGGGGGTGAGGCTCTAGTTAATTTCAATTAGGGAACTCTGGTGGGTTGTTTTTTTTTTTCTTTGAATAAAGTTGTTGTTTTTTTTTAAAAACGATATCAGAGAGTCAGCTTTTCCTTTCAGTCCTCACAACCTCAACATACCACAGTCATAACTTCCCTTTCTGAAAGTCCTTTGGATGCCATTTAATAATTGGTGCCCCCGAAATGAGAATACATACAACAGTCCTTCTCCAATGATTAACTTTCAAGAAAAACTGAAATCCTTGCCCTTTTATACAGCAGCCTATGCCGCAATGAATAAAAACCTCATCACAGATCAAAACTCTGTTTTGAATGAAAGAAGACCCTTTGTTGAAGGTCTTGATGATAACATTGGCTTCCATAAAATAGATTAAAGGTCAATAAACACTTTCTATAAATATCCATATAAAAATCACTAACGTTGATAGTAAATTATTTTGTGGTCAAGTTGTTTCAGTAAAGGCCTACTCTGTGATTCCATTTGGGATTTTCTTGGCAAAGATAATGGAGTGGTTTGCCATTTCCTTCACCAACTCATTTTACAAATGAGGAAACTGAGGCAAATAAGATTAAAGGATTTGCCCAGATTCACAAAGCTCGTAAATCTCTGAGTCCAGATTTGAACTCATGAAGCTGGATCTTTCCTGATTCCAGAACCAGTGCTCTATCTATTGTGCTAATGCTCTAGGGCAGTGATGGGCAAACTTTTTAAAGTGGGGATCAAAAGAAAGGAAATGCTCATCTGTCAGTCTGTCTCTAAAACAGCTCTTTCCAGGTTTCATTGTATTGTATCCTCCTCATTGTATTCCTCAGATTAAGAATGATAGAACATTTCAGGGGGGGCACATCTGGCCCACCAGCTTTAGTTTGCCCATCACTGCTCTAGGGCATTCTGAATCTAAAGTTTAGAGAGAAGATTCTGCATTGGTAAAGAGAATATTCTAATGTTAGAGTTCCTCATGCCAATGACCTCATAGGTCCAAACTCTACCCTAAAAGATTTCTTTCATTAATGTAAAAATGTTCAGTGACTTATGACCTATTATTGATTTTTGTCTTGAGTCCTATTGATTGTGTCTTTCAATAAAGTAGCTTCAGAATTCACATGCTTGATTAACTATATAAATCAAATTAGTTAAAATAATTAATGACTAAAATATGTATTTATGTTTGCCCTATTAGGACAGATACAAGATTGTTGTTGTTTATTAATAAGTATATTTAATCACACTGTTCTGAGTAAAAAAATGGTTTTTTTTAGTGAGAGCAAAAGTAATTTTTATTTGCACATATATAAAATATATTGATTTTTTTACTTTTATCTTTTCTATATCCATTTTTACATATGTTTCATAATGAACATTGGTATAGTAATTCAAGCATATAATTCATGTGAACTGTTTTTTCTTAACTAACAGGGATGGCACTATCAAAACAGTGAGGAGGGAACAGCTAGGATGTTCAGTGGATAGGACGCCAGGACTATAGACCGGAGGTCCTGGGTTCAAATCTGGCCTCAGACATTTCCTAACTGTGTGACCCTGGAAAAGTCACTTACCATCAATTACCAAGCCCTTGACCCTCTTCTGTCTTAGAACTGACGCTAAGACAGAAGTTAAGGGTAAAAAACAAACAAATAACAAGGAGTCCTGGCCTACAGTACTGAGAATTTTAGTGACTTACTCATAGTCACCCAACCAGCCTGTGCCAGAGTCTGACGTTATCTAAGCCAAATTGATTCTAAATAGTTCCTGCATTAGAACTAATATTTGCCTCTTTTTTAAATGTAAGTTTTATTTGTTCTAGGTTAAACATGTATTATTATGCAAAACATATTTCTATATTATTTGTTTTGTAAGTGAATAATCTTATAAAACCAAAACAATAATTTATACCCAAATAAACTAGTATTTGCCTCTTTGTAAATTATAAACCCTAATTTTTTTCCTTTATTCATTCAATAAACATTTATTAAGCTTCTTCTATGTATCAGATACTGTTCTAGGTGCTAGAGATACAAAAAGAGAAAAAAGACAGTCCCTGCCCTCAAGGAGTTTACAATTTAATGGAGGAGAGAACATTTAAATAAAATATATTTAAACAAACTATATACAAGATGAATGGGAAATAATTAAAGAGGAAAAGTACTGGAATTAAAAAAGTTAAAGATGGCTTTCTGCTTAAGGACGGTGTTTCAACTTGGACTTAAAACAATCCTTTATTAGGATGTTTCCTTTTTTCTATAATAATTTTTATGTCTAGTGGTGGAGCCAAGATGACAGAGAAGGTATAGAACCTCATCTGATTGTTACCAAATTATCCTCCAAAAAAACCATACTATGGTGCCTTAGAATGAATTCTGGAGCAAGATAACCCACAAGAAAACAAAGTGAAGTAATTTTCCAGCACAAAACAAAATAGAAAGCTGCACAATGGATGAAGTGCCCCAGGATGAAGGTGGAACACAGAACACCAGGGTAGGCCCCACAACAACAACAGGCCTTGGACACAGCTGAAGTAGGAGCAAAGGCTTCTGGGACTGTCAGCCAGAGATGGTAAGGTGGGAATTGGACAATGGCTCAAAAAGAGATTACAGGGGTCCCTTGGCTGGCTCTGGGTGCAAGGCTCTTTTTACATTGCCCGTACAAAGAACCAGTTCACAGTCCAGGGATGAGGAACATCATCAACTCTTGCAAGGAGCAGGGGACCCTGGTCACAGTTCCAAGGGGGGAAAAGTGCTTGGGGTTACCCACAAACCAGACATAACATCTTGGAAGAACAGAAAGCAGACAGATCCCAAGGGCTAGCTCTGAAGGCAGCTACACAAAGAACCTGAAGCTTGGAATAGTGTTCCATTCTCCACAGGCACACAGCCCAACTTCAAGATTTTTTTTAAATTATAAGAAAAAGAGAAAGGCTGTATAATGAGCAAACAACCAAAAAAGAAACATGAAAAGTTATTTTGGTGACAGAGAAGACTAAAACAGACTCAGTAGACAATAAAACAAGTAGGACTACATCAAAAGCCTCAAAAAAAATGAGAATTGCTCTTATGACCAAATAGAATGAGTGGAGGAGCTCAAAAAGGAGTGTAAAAATCAAATAAGAAATGTAGAAGAAAAATTGGGAGAAGAAATGAGAGTGATATGGGAAAAATCATGGAAAAAAAAGAGTCAACACCTTGGTAAAATAGAAGCAAAGAGGTGAAAAAGAGGATTGAATTGAGAGAAAAAGGAAAGGAAAAAGGAGAACAAGCTAAATTATCTCACTTAAAGAGGCACCAAAAAATTAAAAAACAACTATTGCAGTGGAGGAGAGAATAAAAGTAGTGTTGGGCAATATTTAAACTTTACACTCTTCAAAATTGGCTCAGAGAGGAAATAAAAACCATACTCATTTGGATTTAGAATCCTATCTTACCTTACAGAAAAGTAGAAGGGGAATAAGACAAGAGGTGGGTAATAAAACAGAGTGGGAAGCTGGATTCACAATTGAATTTATCAAACATTTAAAGAATAATTAATGGGTAAATGGGCAAGGAAATGGTACTACCAAATTCTTTTTATCACACAAACATGGTGCTGATGCTTAAACTAGGAAGAGGAAAAACAGAGAAAAAATTATATGCGAATTTCATTAATGAATATTGATACAAAAATTGTAAATAAAATACTAGTAAGGAGACTACAACAATATATTACAAGGATATCACTATGAACAAATGAGATTTAGAATAAGAATAAAGGGCTGGTTTTATAGTAGGAAAATTATGAGTATAATTGACTATATCAATAACCAAACTAAAAGAAGTGATAATCACATGATTATCAATAGATACAGAAAAACCTTTGACAAAAGAAAAGAATTATTTCTATGAAAAACACTAGAAATCATAAAAATAAATGAGCCTTTCCTTAAAATGGTAAGTAGTATCTACCTAAAACCATCAGCAAATACCATATGCAATGGGGTAAGTTAGAGCCCTTTCAATAAGATCAGGATGAAATAAAGATGTTCATTATTGCCACTCTTGCTTAATATTGTACTAGAGATGTTAGCTTTAGCAATAAAAGAAGAAAAAGAAATTGAAGGAATAGGCAAAGAGGAAATCAAGCCATCATTCTTTGCAGATGACATGATGATATACTTAGGGAATCCTAGAGAATAAAAAATAATAAGAGTCAAAATAATTAATAACTTTAGTAAAGTTATAGGATATAAAATAAACCCAGATATCATCAGCTTTTCTATATATTAGCCAAAAAAGTCCACAACAAGAGATGGAAAAATAAATTCCATTTAAAAAAACTCTAGACAATATAAAATACCTGACAATCTACTTGCTGTGATAAACATAGGAATTATATGAACACAATTACAAGACACTTTTCACACAAATAAATTCAGACACAAAGTGGAAAAATATTAATTGTTCATTTGTAAGCTGAGCTAATATAATAAAAAATGGCAATTCTACATAAATTAGTTTACTTATTCAGGACCATATCAATCAGAGTACAGAAAAAATATATTTTATAACTAAAAGAAATAACTAAATTCATTTGAAAGAACAAAAACATCAAGAATATCAAGGCAATTGATGAAAAAAATGGGAAGGAAAATGTTTTAGCAGCACCAGGTCTTAAACTGTACTAAAAAACTGCAATCATCAAAACAGTCTGGTATTGGCTAAGAAATAGAATGGTGGATCAATAGAATTGATTAGATACACAATATACAGAGGCAAATGACCTTAGCCATCTAGTATTGGATAAACCTGAAGATCCTAGTTTCTGACTTAAGAACTCATTATTTGATGAAAACTGCTGGGAAACTGGGAAACTATATTGTAGAAACAAGGTAAAAACCAGTACCTCACACCCTATACCAAGATAAGATAAAAATGGGTATATGATTTAGATATGAAGGGAAAATAAGAAAATTAGGGGAATATAGAATAGTTTTCCTGGAAGACTTATGGAAAAGAGTAGCATTTATCGCCAAGCAAGAGATAGAGAGCATTATTATAAGGTGTAAAATGCATCATTTTAATTATATTAAATCTAAAAGGTTATATACAAACAAAACCAATGTGACCAAGATTAGAAGGGAAACAATGAACTAGGAAAAACTTTTTATAGCAAATTTATGTAATGAAGGCCTAATTTCTCAAATTCATAGAGTTAAGTCAAATTAATAAGAATACAAGTTATTCTCCAGTTGACAAATGGCCAAAGGATATGAACAAGCAATTTTCATATCAAAGCTAGCAACAATCATATAAAAATGTTCTAAATACTGCTTGATTAGAGAAATGCAAATTAAAATAACTCTGAGATACCACTTCATACCTATCAGATTAACCAATATGACAGTAAAGGAAAGTGATAAATGTTGGAGGGATATGGCAAAATTGGGACACTAATGCATTGTTAGTAGAGTTGTAAACTGATCCAACCGTTCTGGAGGGCAATTGGAAATTATGCCCAAAGGACTATAAAACTACGCATACCCTTTGATCCTGCCATGCTAATTCTATATCCCAAAGAGATCATAAAGAAGGGGAAAAGACCTACTTGTACAAAAATATTTATGGCTGCTCTATTTGTGGCAGCAAAGAATTGGAAATTGAGGGAATGTTGGAAAAAGGCTGAATGAATTGTGGTATATGATGAAATTGAAATACTATTGTGCTATAAGAAACAACAAGCAAGATGTTTTCAGGAAAAGCTGAAAATAACTACATGATCTGATGCAAAGTGAAATAAGCAGAATTAGGAAAATATTTTACACAGCAACAGCAATATTGTACCATGATCAACTATGAAAGAATTAGCTACTCTCAGCAATAAAATGATCCAGGACAATTCTGAAGGATTTATGATAAAGAATACTATCCACCTCCAGAGAAGAACTGTTGGAGTCAGAATGCAGATCAAGCATAGCATTTTTCACATTAGTTCACTTGTGTTTTATTTGAGGATTTTGATTTTTATAAGTATTCCCTGACAACAAATATCAAATTATATTTTGCATGATAATACCTGTATAAACCAAATTAAATTGCTTACCATCTCTGAGTGCTGGGAAAAAACAGAAGAAGAGAGACAATTTGGATCTTATAATTTCAGAAAACTTATGTTGAAAATTTATGTTACATGAAATTGGGAAAATAAAATATATTTTTAAAAAGAAACTAAATAAATCAGGTATCACATTAGGAGAGGATTATTTGTGAGTTTTTCAAAAGAAAGAACTATCCCCTTCCACAATGACAAAAGGAAATTACAAATCACTAAAGGAGAATAGTTTGCAAAAGGACATCTGAGACATAGGATGTTATTTGCCCAAAGAACACGTTTCCTTCAGATAACATCTACACTCAAAATAATTATAAAGTTAACTGATAATGTTTGCTTGTTTAAGTCTTCCTAGAGGCAAAAGTCACCTTAGGTAAAATCAACAGGTCTGAACAGAAAGAATCAGATTAAACATTCAAATGTCATTATCAGGATTTAGACTAGCTCCCACAATTGCTTTTTCTGGACCCAGAATACAAAGCCTTTGAGCATCCATACCCAGACTATGATTTGAAGTGGCTATTAACCAAGTCAAGATGTCAACCAATTGAGAAATATTAGAGCCAACTGATTCCCAAGTGGTTCCTATCTCATTGCAGGGACCCAGGAAACATCATTTCCTCTTTCTAATTGAAAAGCAAATAATGCATTGCATGCTCCATCTTTCCCAAATGGTTAGAAAGAAAAGCAGATCCTGCATTAAAATGGCCCACTATTATTATTCTTTCTACCGTGTAATTAATGCAATCATCTTCAGAGGCTATTGTTCCCAAGACAGTCATTTTGAGTCATAAACAATGAGAGTTCCTTCCCAAGGGCATTTTACATGGGATTAATCTATCATGGGCATGGATCACCTGTAATCCCTGATACATTAGTGACTGCATTGAGGTTTACAAAAGGTCATCTGAGCCATCATTGTGAGATACTTAATGACAGTATCACTTAAAATATGAAGCCTCAAAACAAATTCATTTAGTGAATTATATCCTCCTGACATCCTCACTCTTTTCTGATGGATTTTCAGACCACTAATTCTGATTAGTATTACTAATTTCAAATACCATCAAGTTTGCAAATCATTTTTCTCTTTTCCTTGAGATCTTTCTGCCTCTCTAATGAGAGGCAACTAAGTTGTCTCTCTTCTTCCCCTTCCCTTTCTTTCACTCCTTGATTCTTCACAGTTCTTCCACCATCTCTCTCTCTTTCTCTCTCTCCCTCTGTCTCTCTCTTTCTCTTTCTCTCTCTCCCTCTGTATCTTTCTCTCTCTCCCTCCCTTTCTCCTTCTCTCCATCCTTCCTCTCTGTCTCTCTCTTTCTCTTTCTCTCTCCCTCTGTCTCTCTCTCTCTCTCTCTCTCTCTCTCTCTCTCTCTCTCTCTCTCTCTCTCTCTCTCTCCCTCCCTCCCTCCCTTTCCCCTCTCCCTCTCTTTGTCTCCTTATCCATCGGTCTGTCTCTATCCCTCTCTCCTTTTCCTTTCCTTCAAGAAGGATAAATTCCTATAGGTGTGATATTATTGAATTGAGATGGAGTCTTGAAGGTAAAGGGACCTAACAGCATTAAAGCCACATAACTCCCTCTGAGACTGAGTATTCTAGATCTATGAAAGTCAGGTTGCTACCATATATGCCCAGGCAAGAACTCATTCCTTAGACTTTAGAGACAAATTAATCTCACTAAGTCAAGAAGAAAACTGAGGATCAACATTGCTGCCACCCTTAAAACCATAAAGAAGATCCATCTAATTCTAAGTGCTCTAGTCCATATGAGTGAAAGAAATCCTTTTATTGTGCTCCTACCTGGGAATAACCAATAATTGATCTTTGGAGTTTGTTCTCATGTTTGTTACTTGTGAATGATTCTTTTGCTTGTGTTGTCTTTAATCTAATTTCCATAATTTTTATCAATATGTTCCTAAAGTAAAGGTGAACTAATTAAGAAAGGACAGAGTAACCAATGAAGGGTATTTACCTAATAATATAGGCATGCAGCAATAAAACATTGATCTGATTTCATAATCCATTCTAATCACTAGACCAAAGAGAGAGAAACATTCCCAGTCATAAAAGGATAGAACCAAAGCATGGGAGTGGGGAACTAGTCAGCTAATACATACTAAGCACCCACAATGTGCCAAGACTTGTTCTAAGTGTTGGAGATGCAAAGAAAGTACCTCCTCTCAAGTAGTTTAAATTCTAGGTAAACAACTTGTAAACAACCATGTATAATCAAGATATATATGGTCAGAATATAAAATATTTGGACATCTATCTGTCCAGACAAACACAGGAATTATATGAACTCAATTACAAAATACTTTCCACACAAATAAACCTAGATCTAAACAAGTGGGACAACATGGGTAGGATGAGCTAATATAATAAAAATGACAATCTTACCTAAGTTAAATTACTTATTCAGTGCCATACCTATTAAACAACCAAAAAACTATTTTAGAGAATTAGAAAAAAATAACAGAATATCTGGAAGAAAAAAGATCAATAATATCAAGAGAACTAATGAAAAAATATGAAATATGATGGTCTAGCAGTACCAGATCTTAAACTGTACTATAAATCAGTGATCATGAAAACAATCTGTTACTAGCTAAGGAATAGAATGGTGGATCAATGGCTTAGACAAGAGGTAAGTAACCTCAGCAATCCTGCGTTTGATAAACCCCAAAATCCCAGATTTGGGGATAAAAACCCACTATTTGACAAAAACTGCAGGGCAAATTGGAAAACAGTACGGCAATAATTAGATTTAGATCAATGTCTCCCACCCTATACCAAAATAAGTTCAAAAAGGGTATATGATTTTAACCTGAAGAGTGATATTATAAGTAAATTAGGTGAACATAGAATAGTATACCTGGAAGGAAAGAATTTAAGACCAAGAAAGATATAGAGAACATTGCAAGATATTAAAAGAATAAGTTTGATTATATTAAAGTTAAAGTTTTTGTACAAACAAAACCAATGCAACCAAAATTAGAAGGGATTCAACAAACTGGAGAAAAAATTCTTATAACAAAATTCTCTGACAGTAGTCTAATTTCTCAAATATACAAAGAACCAAGTCAAATTTATAAGAAATCAAATCATTCTACAACTGACAAATGGTCAAAGGATATGACAGTTTTCAGATGAAGAAATCAAAATTATCAATAATCATATGAAAAAATATTCTAAATCCCTCCTGATTAAAGAAATGCAAATCAAAACAACTCTGAGGTACTATCTTACACCTAACAGAGTGGCCAATATGTCAGTAAAGGAAAATAATAAATATTGGAGGGAATGTGGCAAAATTGGGACACTTATGCATTGTAGGTAGAATTGTGAATTGATCCAACCATGCCAAAAGGCAATTTGTAATTATACCCAAAGGGCCTTAAAAAATCATATCTTTTAATCCAACTACTAGGTTTTTATCTCAAAGAAATAAAAAAGGAAAGATTCTGTTTGTACAAAAATATTTATAGCTGCACTTTTTGTGCTGGGAAAAAAATTGGAAAATGAGGGGTTGTCCCTAAATTGGAGAATGGCTGAACAAATTGTAGTATCTGATGGTGATGGAATACTATTGTGCAATAGGAATGATGAACCTCTTGATTCCTATAAGAACTGGAAAGACCTCCATGAACGGAAGTGGAGTAAAATAAGCATAACCAGGAGAACATTATACGCAGTAACTGAAACATTTTGGGACGATCAAATGTAATAGACTTCTATACTAGCAGCAATGCAATGATCCAAGACAACTCTGAGGGACTTAAAAGAAAGAATGTTATCCACATCTAGAGAAAGAACTGTGGGAGTAGAAACACAGAAGAAAACATGATTTATCCTTGATTATATGGGTATATGATTTGGGGTTTCGATTTTAAAAGATTACTCTATTACAAAAATGAATAATATGGAAATAGGTATAACCCAGTGAAATTGCTTATTAACTCCAGGATGGGGGAGGGAAGAGAGGAGGGAGACAACATGAATCATGTAACTGTGGAAAAAAATTAAAAACTTAAAAAAATTTAAAAAAAAATATATATATATAGTCAGTCCTACTATATTTCAACATATACATTCCCAAAAAATCATCATGCTATGCTAGATAGCTCAGTAAAAATTACATGGCTTATGAGAAAAATGGGGTTGGAGGCAAAACACTTCCAGTCATAGTTTTATTTTTGCAGCAGATCGGCACTATTATAGAGGGCTTAAAAAGTAATTGTATACATTTAAAAAATCGTTCAAATGTTTACCTTTATGCATATAAATACATGGATTTTAATCACTCCTACATGCACAGACAAATAAATATATGTATGTATATATGCAGGTCTATATAAAATAACCTACTTTTTTATTCATGATGCTAATTTACTAATAGCTTAATGCTTAGAACTTAGAGTGCTGGGGCTGGTTTCAGGAGAGCTGAGTTCAAATGTGGCTTCAGACAAATACTAGCTGTGTGAACCTGGGCAAGTCATTTAGTTCTGTTGTCCTCAGTTTCCTCACCCATAAAATGAGCTGGAGAAGGAAATGCCAAATGACTTCAGTATTTTTCCCAAGAAAATCCCAAATGGGATGACAAAAGAGCTGGACATGCCTGAATTTGAACAACAATTTAATAATTGCTACTAGTAAAAGGGTCCCCAGTGTCTAAATCAAGTGTGCCCTTGTATTTGTCCATAACATAGGGAGAAGAAAAAGCTAAAGTAACTCCATTTGTCTGCAGTTCCTCCACCTTGTCCTTGACCCTGTTCCTATAGCAGTTTCCTGCCCCTCCTGTCTGTAACCTTCCTTTCTGAAATACCAAGGACAGTCCTATCTTTTAGGGTAGAATCACAAGAGATTGCTACCTGAAGAAGAGCCTTCCCATGAGCTGGTGTAATCAAAGGACTCAACATCCCCTATTTCCTTATCCACAAGCATCCCAGAAATAGCCCTGTACAATATTCACCCTGCTTAAATTGAAGCCTCTAAAGGTTTGACCTTTTAGGGACATTCTTTTGGGGAATGTCCACCTCTGTGGGGAGGGCTCCCTTGTAGCCAAACTCAACAAACCCTGACTGGTTCCTAAATTTATGGTATTAGTTTGGAGTTCTGGTTTTGGTTTAGAGCTTTTGGTTCTGGTTCTGGTTTGTTGCAGCACCAACAATTGAACCCATAATAGAAAAACAGCTTCATGGATTTAGAGTTGGGGATCATTTATTTCAACCCTATCCTTTTGGAGATGGCCCAGAAATTTTGAATGACTTGACCAGACACAAATTTTTCCACAAAGTAGAAGAGGTCAACTTGGAACAGAAGTCTTCTGACAACAATTCCATCCGTATGAGCAGTTCCAAAATTTCCATTGTTCTTACTTTTGCTAGTAATGAAGGAGTCATTACTATTGTCACCTAGAAGAAGTGCTATAGGAATCAATGAGGATTAATAGATGTTTCGAACCAGGGAGATGATTCTGGTTTTAATAGTAATAATAAAAAATAACAATAATTTAATAGTAATAATAATAATCGTTTCAATAGTAGTAATAAAAGTAATGATAATAGTAATAATTATGCACACAATTTTAATATTGACAAACTGGCTTTTGAGGCATCCTCACAAGAATTCTACGGATTAGACAGTATAGGTATCATAGTCCTCATTTTATGTGTAACCCAGGACCCACCCCATTTACTACTTCCTACCCCCACCAAGCCCTGGGTTTACATGAACCAAGTTCTATCTTAGAGAAAACCCTAAAAGAATAATATATCCATTGGCTCATCACTCCCTGAATCCAGAGTTTACTTTGGGAAATTTCCAAATATATCCTTGAATCTTGGTTTCCACAGTTATGGATAGCAAGGTCCCTAGGTATCATACAAGCCCTCAAGGTATCAAATGCATACTCAATAGTGGACAGTCTTTATTTCACCTCAAAAAAATGCAGCTGTTTCCATTGTGCATGCATCAGCTTCCTCAATCATCTTACTCACCCTCTCTCCAGAACTCAAGTTTCCTCTTCCATACTCTGTCTGTCCAAGAGGGCAGCAAAAAGTCCAAACGGAGTGACAATCCCATCAACACAGATGACCAGCTCCTCTGACAAGAGTCTGTCCTTTCAACAGTACTAACTACCTGAGTCCTCT
The DNA here is from genome assembly GCF_016433145.1 of Gracilinanus agilis. Taxonomy (NCBI): domain Eukaryota; kingdom Metazoa; phylum Chordata; class Mammalia; order Didelphimorphia; family Didelphidae; genus Gracilinanus; species Gracilinanus agilis. Next base: position 253,370,581 of record NC_058135.1, read on the forward strand.
TGGGAACAATGCCAGTCACAAAAACACCCCCATTAGGACTCACTAGCAAGTCACTCCCAACCAGACAATTCATCCAACCAGACGATTCACCTTGGGGCAGTGTGTTTCTAGTACTTAATCAAGCATAGGATTAGGAATCAGGATGAGCTAGATTTAAAATCTGTCTCATCCACATATTAGCTGTGTGACACTAGCCAAGTCATTTAACCTCTCTTTGACTAAGTTTCCTCATCTGTGAAGTAGGTTTACTAGTAGCATCTACCTCACAAAGGAGGCTCAAATAAGAAGCAAAAGGTTTTGCAAGCTTTAAAATACTCTATAGCTGTCTGCTACTATGATTAGCTCTTAACAAGGTATCAAAGGGCATGTCCATCATCTACGGTGCAAGATGTTTTCAAAAGTTCCCAGACAGGGGCTAACCAAGTCTTCTAGGGAAAACTCCCCAAATAAATCCCCTTTTTTATGCAGATAATGAAAATAGAAGTGAAAAGGGGTGTAGTGGTTCCCAAACTTTTTTGGCCTACTGCCCCCATTCCAGAAAAATATTACTTAGCCCTCTGGAAATTAATTTTTTTAATTTTAATAGCAATTAATGTGAAAGATAATGCACCTGTGGCCATCACCGCTCCCCCTAGATTGCTGCAGCACCCACCAGGGGGCGGTGGTGCTCACTTAGGGAATCACTGGGTTAAAGGAACTGTCCAGAGTCCTAGATTCCTTCAAAGTTAAGCACCAACTCCAACTTCTACGTGATGGCTTTCTCATAGATCTAGTTTGTTTTATGATGAGCAAAAGGCTTTTCAATGACTTTTTGCAGGTACTTTCATCTTCTAGTCATCTCACCAGGAGCTGAGATCCTCTTCCTCCTTTACTTTTGTTTGGGCTGATTTTTAAAGGTCACTTTGAATCAATGCATTCTTCAGCCAATGGTGGGGTCCTTTCTTTGCCACTCACTTCGTAAGAGATAGTATAGTATGGCTTAATTTTTATAATTAATCCTCTTTCTGTAATTAGGTCCTGGATTTTTCAAGGACCAACTCCTCATAAAATAAAAGCTTTCTGAGGGCAGTCTATTGTTTAATTTTGTCTTTCTATCCTTATCACCCAGCACAGTGCCTGGCACATAGAAGGCTCTTGATACCTGCTTATTAATTCATTGATTAGAATGTGAGACTCAAAGGGAAAATCTGAAGCCAGCTAAAACCAGTTCAAGAAAGTCAATTTTTAAATTTAATTTTCAATGAGCATTTACACTTCAGAAATCAGCAAATGACACAAGTCAATTTTGTTGATTATCTAGACTTAAGAAAGTGATGGAGAAAATGTTAATAGTGCATGCTACACTTAAAATTGTAACATGAATACATTTTCCCTAGGGGGAAAATTGTAAAATAATAACCAACCTACTCCTGTTCTCACCTGATTTTAAATCCAGCAACTCTACTTCATCATTTTCTTAAGGAAGATGGGGCTCATCATTAGACTCCAGAAGATTCTAATAGGACTGAACATAGAACAAGATTAAACCATTAACCAAGTCAGAACTTAAGTGATTGGAACTTTCTATGCCCAGGACCAATACTGAGAGTAGGACCTATGTTTCTTGATTCTCAGTCACACATCCACATTCTTCTCCCTCGCACCTTCCCCTTTGAGAAATATTTCTTGCTTCCTTTCCTGTCTTCTCTGGCCCTCCCCATAATGGGGAGAAAAAAAGTTTGACCTCTTTAAAAAATAAAATGTTTGTCCAAAGTAGTAGCAATTATGCTAAAGCATGCAGAACTAGGGGTCCTTTATTTGGTAGATGAAATGGAAAGGGACAGTTAATTGAGTTAGCAGCTTGGTGCCTGAGGACATGTTTTACTTACTGGAAGGAAATCATTGGAGTCAGTGCCAAAGAGAGGAAATAAAATGCACAATCTGATCTCTTCTGTACTTTTTCTGTTTCTAGCCTAGAAGATAAAGGATCAAGACAGAGACACAAAGTGGAAAGTCTAGGAGCAGCCTTCTTCTTAAGAAGGAAACTCCCTTTTTGGAGCCGGACTAAATGATTTTTCAGTGAAGAGCATGGGGTTAAGTCAAGAAGCTCTGTTCCCAGAAGCTGGCTATCCAGGAAGCAAGAAATGATGCCACCAGGACATCTCATTACAAGTTCCAAGTAGCTTACTTGTAAATACTAAGATAAAAAATAAGTTTTTTCCAAAAGAAAAAATAGCTTTCTGTCTATCTATCTATCTATTCATCTATCTATCTATCTATCTATCTATCTATCTATCTATCTATCCATTCATCTATTTATCTATATATCCATCCATTTATCCATTCATCTATCTATATACCTATATATCCATCCATCTATCCATTCATCTATCTATCTATCTATACAACTATCTATTTATCTATAAATCCAAAGAGTGCACAAAGCAAGGACAGAGTTTAATCACTCAAGGGATAACTAATGAAATTATAAGGCAATTTTTAAAATCTGCACTTAGTTATTCTGGTCCTAATTTTGACACTAATTTGGTTCATGATCTTTAAGGTCATTTCTTTCTGGATCTTACTTTCCCTATCCGCAAATGAGAGGACTGAATAAGGGGATGTGTAAAGCACTTTCTAAAGCTAACTTTCTATTATTATGTATTTATATTCCTTCAGATATTTTCAAAGTGGCAAAGGAGTAAGATATCTGGGTGCTAATCCTATCTTATGCTACCATCTATAAGGCCCTAGACCTTCCCGAACCAGTTTCCTCATCTATCAAGTGAAAGACTTGGCTTAAATACCCTCTGAGGTCCTTTCAAGCTGTAGTTTAATGATCTTATATTGATCATACTTGTTTCCTTGTATTCCTTAGGGTGGTAGGAGGTTGAGAAGAGATCCTTCTAATTCTAAATCCTTTGGATCCCAGCTCTGATCTTTGTGATTTGGATGTCTATAGACTCTCTGATCCTTAGCTTCTTCATTTATAAAATGAAGGGGTAGAACTCATTGACCTATGAGATCTCTTCTAGTTCTAAATATTTTAAGCCTGTGGTCCCTTTGACACTGCATTCATTAATTCATTCAACAAATATTTATTTCAATAATTAATGAACATTTATTAACTATCCTCTATTTACCAAGCTTGACCTAAGAAATATGAAGAGACAAACTAACTAAAGAGTCCCTGCCATTAAGGAGCTTATAAATTCTAGGGGTAATATAATGTAGGCACAGATATGTACTCACAAAATACATACATACAAATATATACATGCATATATATGTTTACATTTATTTACTTAGGCACACACATACAGAAGAAAACGCATGTGTCCATATATTCATACATACACATACATAATGAAGATACTGAGGGAATTAAGGCAGCAAGAGGTTCATTGTGACACTTGAGTGAATCATCTTATAACTCAATTCTAGAGCTAGCTGATTTTCTATTCAATTATGGGTCGAATCTAACTTCCATCTTATGAGATAACTTTATTCAATTGTAGAAAATGGGAGAAAACCTTAATTCACTATGTGAACATCTTCCTGCATAGCTAGGAAACTGGACCTTCTCTATCAACTACTTAGAGACTTTTATCTAAGAACCTGGTTTATGCTGTACAAAAACTCTTAAGACCTAAAGGCTGATGCAAGGAGTTTTCACATAATTATACATCCCAAGCAACCCAAATATCTTGTCTAAAACCTGACCCTATAGTGATGAGTCAGTTATTGTTTCTATGTTCCTTTGATCGTTCACAAACACTTGAGAAGAGCTGGGCACCTCTTTTTCTGAATTTAGGGAATTGCACCCATTCACTTCCCACCCCCCCATCCAACTTTGAAAGTACCTAATCTTTCTTCCAATCAGAAATATTGGTTCCTTTTAATTAATTTACCTTATTTGATTGTTTTTCATGTATAAAGTCTGTCTCCCCTGTATTCAGGGTCCAGCCTTAAGCTAAGGAAGAAGCCTGGTCCCAATTTGTTGAGTAATTGCCAAGCATTACTTAAAAATCAATATGCTCAGAAATTGAACTTTTGCCTCCTCGGCCATTTCATCATTCATCTGCTATGATATTAATTTACTGGAGGGAGGACACTAGCAACTTAGGGGAGATCGGGGAGATCAAAATAGGCCTTAGGAAGGAGGCAAAAGTTAATTCAGTTGAGCAATGGAGAAAGTTATGGATTCTGAGAAGCAGAAGCAATGATGGAAAATGTTTTAGATATAGGGGACCATTGGAAGAAATGGCATGAAAACAGAGATGTAATGTTCTGACAGGGGATAAAATTGGAGGAAGATTCTGAAGGGGTTTAAAAGCCAAAGAGAAGATTGCGTATTTTGTTGTTTGGTGTTGGTGTCATATTTAGTGCTCTGCTTAAGGAGGAGTGACTCAGTAGCCCATTCTATTAAATTCTGGCCCATATCTGGCCATCAGTCCTCAATAGTGGTTCCCTACAATGCACTAGAGGAAGCTTCCTCTACGTTTTTTTTTAAACCTTTAACTTCTGTGTATTGGCTCCTAGGTGGAAGAGTGGTAAGGGTGGTCAAGTGACTCGCCCAGGGTCACACAGCTGGGAAGTGTCTGAGGCCAGATTTGAACCTCGGACCTCCCATCTCTAGGCCTGGCTCTCAATCCACTGAGCTACCCAGCTGCCCCCCTCTAGGTTTTTTTAGTATTCTGCAAGTTTAACATCACTCAGGCTATCTATTTATTATCCCTTACTGTTACTAAATGACCCGTCTACCTGCTTTCTTATTGCGTATTTCCTGAATGATGTATTTTATGACTCTTCTTGCATATAAGCTATTGCTGGAAATTTGCCACAGCCTTCCTATATCTATTATGTATTTCTCCATTAACTTTTGGGTCACCAACAGTTTAGATTCCTCAGAGAATGTGGAAAAAACAACAACCTACATACATAAAGCTAGCAAATGAATAAGGTTTTAAAACATACATAAAGTTTATAACTCAGAATCGTGAAGAACGTAATGTTATTTTAAAAATATACCATCTTTAAAGCAAAACGGGATGGCTTTTATGGTAATAATAATAAATAGCTCCCATTTATATAGTACTTGATGGTTACAAAGTGCTTTTATGTCCATCGTCTGGGCCCATGCCCAGTTAATGGGTATCACCAGACACCACTATTCACCCAATGGCAGGTATTGAATTTGTAGAAACAGCACTTAGCAAAAATTCAACAGACTCTACAGTGTCCACCTTGCATTTCTGACACTATTAAGTGATGTGCATTGGTAGATGGCATTTGCCCCCTCGGAGTTCCCCACGCCAATGAAATCATAAGTCTGGACTTCCCTCTGCCAGTCCTCACTGTCAGAACAAAGACAACCTGTTCATATTAATCCTAGAGAGAAGGAGAACGTGGAACAACATTCTCTGAGTGTGTCTAAGAACGTATAAGCAGATCCATAATGAGAAATGGAGTGTACAAGACGTATGTATAATTTTCAAAGGGCACTGAGAACCGTCTTGTATGTAGAATTTCCATTAAATATATGTACAAAATCTATTCATATTATAGAACCTTAGCCTTGATATCTGGCATATAGTAGATGCTTAATAAATACTTAGGGGCAAGTTAGATGATACAATGGCTAAAGTGCTAGACCTGGTCTAAGGAAGATTTATCTACTTGAGTTAAATCTTGTGTAAGAGACTCATTAGCAAGTCACTTAACCTTGTTTACCTCAGTTTCCTCTCACATAAAATGAGCTGGAGAAGGAAATGCAAAACCACTCTGGTATCTCTTCCAAGAAAACTCCAAATGGGGCCATGAAGAGTTGGGCATGACTGAAATGACTAAATTACAACAACAATAAATGCTTATTGGCTCTCAGACTTCCCTAGGACACTAAAAGGATAAGTGACTTGCCAGGGGTTGAACAGTGAGTATGTGTGCAACGTGGGACTTGAATCCAGTTCTTCCTAATTCTGAAAGCAACTCTCTATTCACTGTGTCATGCTGCTTCTCTTTGATTATAGTGATCAAAAGGCAGAGTTAACTATTTTTTATTCATCTAACTTTCTTTCTTTTTTCTATTCAATATGAATAATGAATAAGCCATAAAATCTAATCACAATGCCCTTTACTCATTAGTGAAATGAAACTTGAAAACACAATTATGGCCTGAAAGATGATTTTATGGGAAACCCAGGCTGTGTTAAAGATCAAGGCTTTTGAGGGTGAAGCTGTCACAGCAGGTGACTCAGCAGGAGCTGTGTTAATCATGTCATGGCAAATTATGACCCAAGAGGTAAACAGCACTACCAACAAATGGGATACCATTAAATTTCAGCAGTCAAAGGAAACACAGGACTGACTTCCAAGGAAATTGGACTGACATGGCTGGTCATTTATTTTATTTTTGATGATTTTATGAACATTGAACATCAACACAGAGCATTAAATTCAGCACATCACTATCATTAAACTATTTTTACCACCATAAGTCAACATCATAGTCCTTCCTTTGTTCACTCATTCTTATTTACTCTCCTACAATGCAGATCTTGAAAATGGAGAAAGTATTGGATTCAGAATCAGGAAGACCAAGGGTTCAATTTTTGCCTCAGACACTCATTAGCCTTGTGACTCTGGGCAGTTCACTTAATGCTTTGTGGCTTAATTTCACCATTTGCAAAATGGAAAAGACTAAACTGGATCACTTCGGAGATCCTTCCTAGCCTATATCTATGATATTATGATTATTTTAACAATGAATGGGGGTATTTATTAAGAGAGTAGGGGCAATTTCTCTATCATTTCACAACAGAATTTCAAGAACAGCAGATTGAAAAGTATTCTATAGCATGATTTTCTCTCTACTAATTCACTTCCAGATGAAGAATTTCTTCCTGACTTCAAAATACTGCTGACTTCATCAACATAATCACTTTTTAAATGGGCACAAGACATAGTCTTTCCAAGACTTAGGTGAGATATCACAAGATCTCATGAAAACAGGATCTTCAGATGCAACCCGAATTACACTGCTTAAAAACATTCATTGGCTTTCCACTGCCTCTAGAGGAAACTTCAGGGTCTAGCATGGCATTTGATGCCATAATTGACATCCATGTATCCATATAACTGACATCCATCTCATCCAATATCCATATATCCATATAACCAGTCATCTTGACTTATCTCTTTAAGACCTTACACACATGTCAAATGAAGGTGCTTTTGCAGAAACATAATTAGAAATCTTGGCACTCCAGGCAAATTTAGTTGGGAAAGGAGGCTCACAAAGGACAGTGAACCCTGATTGGATATAGTCACACTGGGCAATGTCTAGAAGGATAAACAGAGTGAGGGGGAATAACTGGAGACTGCTTCAGTAGAGGTGAAATGAAGTCTAATTCTCATGGTGGAAAGCAAACCTGAGGAGAGGAACAAGAACATTGTGACAAGATGCAACATATAGTCAGCCAAGTGGTCTCTCAGCATGCTCAATAAAAGCCCAAATTGTTCTATCTCCTTAGAGCTCTGGCTATTTGTCCAATTGAATCTGAAAAGCATTTATGAAGTCCCTACTATGTGCCAGGCACTATGATAGGTACTAGAGGTACAGAGGCACTTCAATCGAAGGGCATCCCCTCATTTTCCAATTTTTTGCTATCCACATTCAGAGGAAGAACTGGGAGTAGAAACACAGAAGAAAAACAACTGCTTGAACACATTGAAGAATAGTTGGACAAATCGTGGTATCTGTTGGTAAGGGAATACTACTGGCAACATTTTTAAGAACCAGAAATCACTTCAATTCCATGAACAAAAGGCAAATGACAACTTTGGTGGAGGAAAAGGACACAAAAATAGGACCTAAGAGAGTAGCTAGGTGGCTCAATGGATTGAGAGCCAGGTCTAGAGATGGGAGGTCCTTAATTCAAATCTGCAGCCAGATACTTCCTAGCTGTGAGATCCTGGACAAGTCAGTTAACCCCCATTGTCTAGCCCAGTGATTCCCAATGTGGGCACCACCGCCCCTTGGTGGGTGCTGCAGCGATCCAGGGGAGCAGTGATGGCCACAGGTGAGTTTATCTTTCCTATGAATTGCTATTAAAATTTTTAAAAAATTAATTTCCAGGGGCTAAGTGATATTTTTTCTGGAAAGGGGGAGGTAGGCCAAAAAAGTTTGGGAACCACTGGTCTAGCCCTTATTGCTCTTCTGCCTTGGAAACAATATATACTATTGATTCCAAGATGGAAAGTAAGGGGTTTTTTATAGAAAAGGAACACATATTCACATCTATATTCATATATACTCATGTATGTATACATTATACATACAAACATGGGAGTTAAGTATATGTGTATACATGCATGTGTGTGTTCTATGCATTCAAACATATGAGATTTAAACTAAGTTCAAATATTAATCAACAGAAAATTATAACTGCTTCAGACATACAGAATAACCTAGAAGTACTGGAAATGCCCTCAATTCTATGTGATAGAGAGCTAAGAGAGTACTGAGCTGAAGACAAGGAGTGCCTCTTATTTATGGAATATAAAGAGTTGCTGCTGAAAAAGGTTCAGATGTGTGGTATCAGCAGGGAGCAGAGACTGAACAGAAATGGAAACTCCCCAGGGACACGATGACCATTGTTGAGAATTCAACAGAAGACAATAGGAAAACAAAGGCAAAATGAAATCAAAGCAGAGAGCCATCATCTTCTGATGCTTTTTGGGATCACAGAATATGAGAGTTAGCAGAACCTTTAACAATAACCTAGGCCAATGTCCTCATTTTATAAGGAGAAAACCTAGAGCCAAGGAGGCCAATGGATGATTTATTCAGTAATCCCTCACTTCTCCAATTCTGCTAAAGCCATTTCCATTTTTCTAATCATTCAGAATCCCAATTTCAGAGTTACCATTTACTCCCTCCCCATCATTTCATAGTTCATCAGTTGCAAATTACCCCATCCACAAGAAATATCTAGTATCTGTCCCCTGTCCTCCATTCACACAGCTACCATATTAGTTCATGCCCACATCTTCTCTCATTTGGATGACTACTAGAGCTTATTAACTGGTCTTCCTGCCCCAAGTCTCTCCCTCTCCAATATATCCACCACATTGCTGCCAAACTGATACTTCCAAAGCATAGCTCTTGCCTCATTATTCCTCTGTTCACAAAGTTTTAGTGGTTCCCTCTTGTCACTATGATAAACATCAAACTCTTCCCTTTGGCACCTTTGCAATCTTGTTCCAGCCTCCCTTAACAGGTTTCATGAATATCACTCTATTCATGTACTCTGTTCTCTACCTAAATGGACCCAGATGATGTTTCATCTCTTATTACCACTAATCTAATTAATCAACAAAACAGAGAAGAAGCCCCCCCAGGACTGAATAGCACAAACCCACAGATTAAAAAAAATGATCAGAGGACCAAGATTACAGCCAATTATGGAGGAGAAAGAAGGGAAAAAATATGAGTGAACAACAGAAAAAAGAAAAAAGAAACCACAATTGACAGCTTCTATCCAGAAATTGAACAAAAATTAAATGGATCAGAAGAAGATGAAGGAACACAAAGAAAAAACATAGAAACTTCAGTGAAATGGACACAGGCTTTGGAAGAACTTAAAATTCAATTAACTCAAGAACTCAAAATTCAAATAACTTAAGAACTCATATAACAATCAACAGAGGCTGAAGACAATTGGGAAAAGGAAATACATGATCTAAAACAAGAAAATAATGTTTTAAAAGTCCAAATTTATGGAGTATAAAGAGATGCTGTTGAAAAAGGTTTAGATGTGTGGTATCAGTAGGGACCAGAGGGACTGAGCAGACATGGAGACTCCCCAGGGACATGATGACCATTGTTGAGAATTCAACCATGGTTCTAATTCCCAGAAGACAATAGGAAAATAAAGGCAAAATGAAATCAAAGCAAAGAGTCATCATCTTCTGATGCTGAAAAATGAAGCAAAGAAGGTGAAAGATGATCTACAAAGAAAATCAGACCAGAAGGGGAAGGGTGACCAAAGAGCCAGGGATGAAATTCAGTCTTTAAAAATTAAAATTCAACAACAATGACTTCACAAGGCAGCAAGAATATATAAAACAAAATAAAAAACACTGATATAGAAGGAAATAATGAAAGAAGAAAGGGCAGGATAAGGAGAGGGAATCAAAATGTCTGGGAATACACAGTTGATAATTATAACTCTGAATGTGAATGGGATGAACTCACCCATAAAAAGGAAGCAAATAGCAGAGTGGATTAGAAACCAAATGACTACCATATGTTGTCTACAAGAAACACACATGAGACAGGTAGACATAGATAGAATAAAAATAAAAGGCTAAAACAAAATCTATTGGGCTTCAACTGAGAAAAAGAAGGCAGGAGTAGCAATCATGATTTCTGACAAAGCCAAAAGACCACCCTAGTGCAATTATCAATTATATCGAAATAGGTCTTGAACGATGACACATGTTAAAACCAGTGGAAATGCACGTTGGCTATGGGGGTGGGTGGATGGAGGGGAGAGTAAGAACATGAATCATGTAACCATGGAAAATTTTTCTAAAAAATAAAAATTTAAATTAAAAAAAATAAAGGCAGTGGGAAACCAAAAAAAAAAAATAAGCCTAGAACCTGCTCTACAAAAATATTCATAGCAGCTTTTTTGTAGTGGCAAAGAACTGGAAAACAAAGGGATGCTCATCAATTGGGGAATGGCTGACCAAGTTGTGGTATGTTTGTAAAGGAATACTATAATGTCATAAGAAATGACAAATAAGATGATCACAAAACAATCTGAAATGACTTATATGAAGTGATACAAAGTGAAGTGAGCAGAACCAGGAGAATACCATACACAGTAACAACGATAATGTATGATGATCAACTGTGAGTGACTTAGATAAAGGCAGGGATCCAGGACAACTCTAAGAAGCTCATGACAAAATAAAAAAGTATATCCATCACCACAGTAGGAACAAGCAGAGTTGAAATACAAATTGGAACATATCATTATTTCCTCCACAAATTTTGGTCTCATGTAAGGAATATATGTCTTCTTACACAATATGATAAATATAGAAATATGTATTATTTGATAATTTATATCCAACCTATATCATATTACCTGCCCTCTTGGAGAGGGCAGAAGAATAGGGGGGAAAGAGAGAAGATGGATTACAAAATATCAGAAAATGAATATTAAAAAATTGAATTGACATGTAATCTGGAAAAAATAAAATTTATTTTTTAGAAAAGTATGACTCTTGAGGGCAGAGGGTCTTTCATTGTGTCTTTGTAACCCTAGTGACAGTATTCAGCACAAAGTAGTGGCTAAATAAATGCTCGTTGAATGTCTGAATAGGAAAGAGATGAGTCTAGTAGGAACAGAGGACTTTGGGCTGAAGAGTATTAAGTATGGTGAGGCATCATGGGCTTTGCTCCAAGAACTTGAATTTAGAGGACACTTAAAAATACTTGAAACTATTCAAAAGCTTAAAAAACTAGAATTTAATACCTTGTTAGCATGAAAAAATGGTCAAAACGTGGTTACCATGTGATGGGTTGGGGTGAGCTCCTCCTCTCAATCTCCTTATTCTTTACTTCATTTTGGTTTGCTCAAAGCATAGATTACAGTACTTGCCCTGGGAGTCAAAATTCCTAGTGATAGTTCTGCTCACTTGATATTACTATCAAGATGACTCTGTCCTAATGGCTTGAGTTTTCAAAAAAAGTTCTTTCTCTCCTACATCCTTTTGTCCTTACTCCATCCCAAAACCACACAGTCATCTGGAATTACTAATAAGAATTTAAGCAATTCCCATCATAATTTTAGGTACCATAGCTTCTGCTAAATAAAGCACTTTAAAATTACTCTATACACAAACACACACACATATTATCTTGTACTCTTTAATCTTTAAAAACCTTCTTTGAACTAAAAAATTGGTTTGCATTTTTTCCTGTTCTTCGAATGTATTACAATGAGGCCACCCCAGGAGGAAAGTAAAACGTGATTTGCACAACCTGAGGGCAATGTCTTGGTTTACTTCAGACTATATTTGGTGCTGTCACTTTTACAGAACACTGTCAACCACGATTAATATACAAGGGGAGCTCTGCACTCCATGAATGCCTCCAAGCACATCTCCTGTAATGTCAGAAGCAATATAAAAGCTCAGAACGATTACAATGTCCAGCCTGGCTTATTTCAAACAGAGGGTATGTCCACTACATGGTGCAGCTAAAGGCAAAGGGTCTCTCCATTTTCTCTTCCAATATCTTTTAAATAAGATTTCTGAAGGATAGAATGAGAAGAAATTTTATAGTACCCTTTCTTCTCCCATTGAAAAATGGCAGTTCCCCAAAGGAAGATATTATCTTTTTCTCATAAGCCCCTATGCCTAGCATAGTGTCTATCACATAATTGATCCTTAATAAATGTTTACTGAATGAATGAATGAATGAATGAATGTAACTTGCAGTGTCATAGGTAAAAGAAACATTCAAACAAAGCATATCAGAGGTAGTCATGACCTTTCATTTCAGAGTCCATCTAGTCCGGTCTTCTCATTTAACAAATGGGGAAATTCGGGCTCAATGAGGTTAAATGACTTGGTCATATAATATCTCATCCAACCTCCTCCTTTGTAGAGAAGAAGAAACGGAGGTCCAGGACTTACTCAAAATCACCCAATTTGAACAGTCAACTAACATTTATTAAGTACTTTACTATGTATCAGGCTGAGTACTGGAAATATAAAGAAAGGCAAAAGACAGTCCCTTCCCTCAAAGGAGCTCATGGCCTATTAAAGGAGATAATTAGCAAAAAACATATTCACAGGATAGATGAGGTTATGGGGAATCTCAGAGAGAAGGCATGAAGATAAAAGAAGACTGGGAAAGGCCTCTTGAAGAAGGCGGGGCTTCAGCTGAGTCTTGAGAAAAGCTAAGGAAGCAAGAGGGTGGAGATGAAGAGGGAGAATGTTCTAGGCATGGGAGACATCCAGGAAAAATCCTCAGAGACAGGAGATGGAGTGTCACTTGCAAGAAATAGAATAGGGCAGAAGAAATCTTGAATGATAAGAAAGGGACCAGTTATGAAGAACTTTTTTTAAAAAGTAGAAAGGAAGGAAGGAAGAAAAAAGAAAAGAAAATATATAGAATATTAAATATAAAAGGATGAAAGCAGGATAGTGACTTATCCCAAAACTGTTTCCAGCTGACATCAACAACAAAAAAGATGAAAATAGTGTTCCAGGCAGTCAGAAACTCAGACAATCGGTGTGACTCTAAGCAAATCATTTAACCTCCATCTAACTGTTTTCTCAACTGTTAAAAAGGGGATGATAATATTACCTTCCTCCCAGGATTATTATGAGAATCAAATGGCATAATAATTGTAAAGTACTTAGCACATAGTAGGTACTTAATAAATGCTTATTCCTTTATAAGTTACAGAGGAGCCAAGCTAAACTGAGTGAAATTCCTCCTCTGAGACTTCCCTATATCAATGAAATAAGAAGTCCAATTCTTATCACTACCCACTCTTTAACTCATAGAATCAAAGTGAGAAATACTATTTTTAAATCTTAAAATGCTGTATAAATGCAATTATTATTACTATTTTTATTCCTCATAAGTAAATGGATTTATATTTATAGGAAATCAGTTTTACTATGATACCAAACTAAAAGATAAGGAATATAATAACATAGCTTTATAATGGACTTTTAAGTAAAAATTAAACTAATCTTAACACAACAAAATGAACGATAGTCCTTAAAAGCTAAGGATGCATTAATTCCACTTAACTGAAGTATTACCCAAAAATCTTTGGTGGGATTACTGATAACAAATTGCTTCCTTGTATGCTCTTCTACAAAGGAATAAAAGACTAAGGAAGAGATGAGACTAAGGTAATAATAAAGGCAGAAGAAATGAACGTCATATTTTGAGTTTTGCAAAGTGTTCTAATTTGTTCTTTACCACCATTTCATGAGGAACACATCATAACTATAACCCTAAAACTATTCTAATTTTAGAAGTGTGGAAACTGAGGCTGAAAGTTCAGTTACTTGTCCAAGGCAACCCCCCTAATAAGGTGGGGAGGTGAGATTCAAAACCTATATCTTTCTGATCCCAAGTGCATGACACAATGTTGTCTCCCATAAATACGATGTATCAGAGTTAGTAGATATCTTAGAATCTAGGCAATGGTAATCAGTGAATGGCAAACCTACGGCATGGATGCCAAAGATGGCACATAGAGTGCTCTCTGTGGGCACATGGCCAATCTCACCACACCCCAGAGTATGTTACAAGAAAGGCAGAGAAATTGGGGGTGAAACTGCTCTCTTCCCCCTCTCCAACATGCCTGATGGAATTTTTTCACACCACCCACCCCTCTGCCCAGCAATCCAATGGGAACACTTTCTTCCTCCCCCATGTGGAGTAAGAGGGGGATGTCTGGCACTTAGTGGGGATTGTGGCATGGCATGCAGTCACTGGAGGGGGGGACTGGCATGTCAGTGAGTGAGGATTTGGGTGGGGGCAGGGTCTGGCACTCCATCTCTAAAAGGTTTGCCATCACTGATCTAGGGCATATAATGTAAAAAAGGGCAGAGACCTATTATGTCTCTTCCAGTCATACCTTTTCTTTTTAACATCTCTGACTGTTCTTCTCCTTCCAGTTTCCCCATTGGCTGTATGCTATAGCATGCTGCCAAGCCCCTATGTGTCTCTCTTTTGTCCTCCATGTGGTGTTCAATTTTAATTCTTCATGAACTATTGTTTTATGTCATGTCTTGCTACACTCAGATAAAGACACTGGTAGGAGGTTGGTCTTTAAAAAATGATGATAACTTCACACACACACACACATATAAGATTTCAAATTGTTTTTCATACATTATTTAATTTGAGCCTTATAATATTTCTATGGATGTGATACAGGCATTATTAGCCCTACTTCATATATGAGGAAATAGACATTCTAAGAGGTCATGTGGCTTGCCCAGAATTACAGATAGAAAGTGGAGTTTGAACCCAGGACTCCTGATTTGAGGCACAATCCTCTATCCACTATGCCATGCTGCCTTTCCAATCAGCTTCTGCCTTCCCGATTATTTAATTAATAAGGACAGCTCTGTGCTTCTTCAGCTCCTTTTCAAAGTCTAGATATTCATGGAATTGTTTGCCCTGGTTTAAAAAAGAAAGCAGAAATCTATCACGAGGCAATCTTAATATCCTATAAGATAAGCAGCCCTCTGCAATGTCACACAAATGCCTCTTCTGCTCTCCTCTGCCTTAAAACTTGGCATCCAATAAGTGACTGAAAATGGAATATGTTAATTCAGTGCTCCTAGCTACAAATGTCTCAGTTCCAGTTGTTTCATTTACAGGATACACTATCTTGAAATAAGTTGAAACTTTGCAGAATTCATTAAAAAGAAGACTTTCTAGACTTCCTGTACTGTAGACTAGGCATGAGGTAGGCCAATCAGGTTTAGGATTAGAATGAAATAAAACATTTTTATACCATCTGACACAGAGCAGCTATATGGCACAAGTGGATAGAGCACTAGGTTTGGAATCAGGATAGCTGGTCTTCATGAGTTCAAATCCAGCTCCAGATACTTACTGGCTGTGTGACCTTAAAAAAATTTTTTTACTCTATTTTCCCTAGTTTCCTCATCTGTCAAATGAGTTGGAGAAGGAAATGGCAAACTACTCCAGTGTCTTTATCAAGAAAACTCTAAATAGGGTCACAAAAAGTTAAATAGGACTGAAATGACTGAACAACAAAATACCATCTAGAAATTAACAAAAGGGAGATTTCCTTGGCCATAACCAGGGTAAGGATGCTTAGATATAGCACTGACTCAGTTGGGAATACTTCCCCTGCCTCTATGTCCTTCTTGGAAGTCAAAAGAATGAGGAAGGAGAGGCTGACTCCTTATCCACTTACCTTTGTTCTTGGGCCACCAAGAAGTTACTGCAAGGATTCAAATCTTAGTCAAGGAATGTTTTGATATCTTTTAAGGAAAAACTAGTATAGCCTGTTTGGGGTTAGCTCTTAGATAGTGTGTTAAAATTAATGGTTTGGCTAAATGTATGAAAATTATAAATCTTTTATTTATAAAGTAGAGAAATACAAAAGGATAGAAAAGACATTAACTTATCTAACTAAATATTGTTCCAGTGCTTGGCTCAGCCAAGGACTTATTAACCTTCAATCAGAATTAAAGCCTCCAGAAGACAGGAAGGGAAAAACAGCTATCCACTCACCCAAGACAATGACTGGAGCTGAAGGTAACTCCTGAGGCCTATTTTCTTCTTGGAGCCAACATTCTTCTTGAAGCCGACTTCCTTCTTGGAGTGACTTTCTTCTTGCCTCCTTTACTCTACTACTAGCGTAGACTCTACTAGCCTCCTTCACCAGAGACCTCCTTCACCAGACTTCCTTCATGGCTTTTATAGTGGTTTCCTGTCCCTGCCCCTTTTCACAAGGGCCAATCACAGCTTCCAAACAGTCTGAGTTCTCATCTTTGGAATCATAGCTTTCTGAGTGAGTGAACTCTTAAGTTTCTGGCTTGTTCTCACCTAGCATCAAGTAAGGTTTGAAGTGACTAAGTGGTTTTCAAGCTTCTCCCACCTAGTTCAGGTTTGTGTTGATTCAAAGTTATTTGCCAACCAAAGTGTTAACTAAGCAGAGAGAACAAAGGATTCCCTTTTCACAAGAGTGAACTCAAAGAGAACCAAGAATTCCCTTTTACAATAGGGCACCTAATGTACCACCTTTACAAAATGGCGGAGCACAAGGGGGCTTTCTAAAATGAATTGACTGGAAACCAAGTGATATGGTGTTAGGAAAAGGTCTCCATGGTTCCTACCAACTGTATCACTACAGCTAGGTGGCAGAGTGGATAAAGCACTGAGCTTAAAGTAAAGACCTGAGTTCAAATCCTATCTCAGATACTCACTATGTACTCTTGGACAAGTTGCTTACTTCTATTTATCTGTCTCTTCATCCGTAAAATGAGAACAATAATAGCACCTGCATCAGAGAGTTATCATGAAGATTAAAAGAAATAATAAACTGTAACATGTATAGCACAGGGTCTATAAAAATGTTAGTTATTATTATCATTATTATTATTACTTAAGTGTATGACCTTGCCACTTAAGTTCTCCGGGTTTTATCTAGAAAATGAAAGGGTTAGTTCATGTGGCTTCAGAGGTTCCTCTCAACTTTATTTTATCTTGGGCAGATCACCACCTCCCTGAGCACGATTGGACTAAATAATCTTGAAGTCCCACCTAGTTCCAAATATATGATCTTATGAACACTATTACTCACTACCTCAGCAGCCTCAAGGCAATCACTTCACTGCCCTTCACCTTCCCTTCCCTGTGTGTAAATGAAAGAATATGACAGGGAATAAGTATTTATTAAGCCCTTATTATGTCCCAATTATTGTGCTGAGCACTTTCTAATCACTGTCTCATTTAATCTTCACAATAACCCTGTGATATAGATGTTATTATGACCTTTATTTTATAGTTAAGGAAATTGAGGCAGATAGAATTTAAGAAATTTGTCTAGGGGTTCTTAACCTGGACTCTGACTTTGTTTAAATGTATTTAAACAATTTATTTCAATATAACTATTTTCCTTTGCATTATTTTATGCACTTAAAAACAGTGTTCTGCGATGGTGTTCTTGGCGTCACCAGACATTCAAAAGGGTCCATCTTTCTCTCTCTCTCTCTCTCTCTCTCTCTCTCTGTGTGTGTGTGTGTGTGTGTGTCTCTCTCTGTCTCTCTCTGTCTCTCTGTCTCTCTCTCTGTCTTTCTCTCACAAACACACACACACACACACACACACACACACACACACACACTCACAAAGAGAGAAGTCCTAAACCAAATAAACACTGAGGTCTTTTTAGCTCAGGATAATCTAAACTATGTGAAATATGCAACATGATTATTAAAAGCCCCATTTCACAGATGAACAAATAAGTTGGGAGTTAAGTTGTTTTTTCAAGGTCACACAACTATTAAACTGTTGGAATTAGGAACATCAACCATGTTTCATGATCAAGTAAAAAGATTTTTCTGCAGTATCACCGTGGCTTCTCCTGCCAACTCCATACCTTGTCCTGGCAAAAAGACCCTTCCCCAGCTCTCATAGAGCTTTGTCTTTCAGCTCATCAGATCCAACATTAGTCCAAGATCTGTTTTAATGAACTATGATGACACCACCTTTCCACCACCTGCTGGCCTGGCCCTCACTGACCTCCATAGACAGATCAGTCCAGATCAGCCAAACACACTTAGCTCATTTGTGTCCATAAAGGACAAGGGAATCAGTGACAATGGTCTGGAATAGAGAACAATTATGTACCTGTACCATATAGCAAAACAATGCTTTTGAAAGCCAGAATATTCATCCAAGGAGAGGTGTTTGAAGGATGCAGGTAGAGGATGTTATAAGAGAATGGAATGATGTAGTGAGATTTCTTTTCTGAGAGACTCTTTGAATGCAACTGCTGGCAGTTAGGGGCTTTCCTTAGCTGCTGGAGGTGAAAAGCCCAGAAAATAACTGTCTCCTGCATTCTTCCATGCTCAGAACCTTCTCTGTCAGCCCTCCAGCTAGTTTATGCCTCTTACTAAACTTCCCTAATTCTCTTATAACAGAGACCATTTCCACCATGCTCTACACCAGTGGTTCCCAAACTTTTTTGGCCTTCTGCCCCCTTTCCAGAGAAAAATATTACTTAGCTCCCTGGAAATTAATTTTTTAAATTTTAATAGCAATTAATAGGAAAGATAAATGCCCCTGTGGCCATCACTGCTCCCCTGGATCTCTGCAGCACCCACCAGGGGGCAGTGGCGCCTACTTTGGGAATCACTGCTCTATACCATCACACAATTTCTGTGGATTCTGCCCCAAGTATAAGGAGAACTGAGCTCATTCCCTGAGGTCTTGGGGTAGTTAAAATTTCAAGACTTTTTTTTCCCCTTCTATAAGATGGTTTAGTGAATAGATGGGCAGCTTGGTTATATAATAAAGTACCAGGTTTGGAGTCAGGAAGACTCATCTTCCTGACTTCAAAGGTGACCTCAGACACTTACTCACTGGGTGACTCTAGATAAGTCAATCACAGTGATTACTTCAGTTTTCTCATCTGTAAAATGAGCCAGAGAAGGAATTGGCAGGCCACTCCAGTATCTGCCAAGAAAATCCATAATAGGGTCACAAAGAATTGGACACGATTGAAATACCTGAACAACAATAGCAATTAGAAATAGAGATAGAGATGATATAGAAAGATAGAGATAAAGATAACATAGAGGAAAAAAAGAGATAGATGATATAAAATACTTAGCACAGTGCCTGTTGCATAGTAGGTGCTTACTGAAGATTGATTGATTGAGAGAGAATCCATAAAATAGACCAGACATTTAGACAATTCATGTTGATTTGTCCTCTTCTCTGAGTCCTATTCCTATCTTTGTCCTTTTTCTCTCCAAAATCCATTCGGAAAGAGTGAGATAGCTGGAAGGAACAGAATGCCACAGAACCTGCAATAAGGACCACCCAATAAAGGTTCAGTTATGTTGATGTGATGTGACAACTAAAATTTCATAAAACCAATATAAATTTCTTAAAATGGATGAAATTCAAAAGAAATTACAAAGCCAGGTAAAATCATGCAAGCACTCTGAAATACATTTTGAAGGCCCTGGGATTACTTTGACACAAGAAATCTTTCCAGTGGTACGGATCATGACTCATCTAATAAAAAATAATTAAATATCTAGGATTTCTATTGCACTCTAAAATTTTCAGAATGCTTTAAATGTCTTGCTTCATTTTCTCCTCACAACCCCATAATGTAAGTGCTATTTCTATTAATGGTAAAAGTATAATCAAGGGAATCTCAATGGCCATGTTGGAGAAGGAAATGGCAAACCACTTCAGTATCTTTGCCAAGAAAACTACAAAATGGGATGAAGGCAAGTCATACATGTCTTAAAAATAATAATTGAACCACAACAGAAGCCATCTAATTCAAACACCCTCTTTTTTAACAAATAAGGAAACTAAGGCCTGATGTGATTAAATAATTTGCTCAATTTAAAAAATCAGCTGAGGATTCAATTTCTGTTCCTGATTCTCATCAGAGGCAGAATTTGAACCTGAATTCTTCTCCATCCAGCAATGGTGCTCTTTGCTTTGGATCATGTTTCTTCCCTTCAGTGGTTCTGGTTTCAGCCTCCTCAGGCCCACTGCATTCATCTGGATTGCCCTTTTGGTAATCCATATATCTTCAATTCTTTTTATATATTTTTTTCATTTAACAGGCATTTGTTCTCTTCAAACCCAATTTCACCCTTTTGAAAAAAGAAGAAAAAAAAAAGCTCTCTTAAAAATAATTAGTTCATCCGAACAAATTCCCACTTTGGCCATGGCCACAAAGTGATCTCATTCTTCCCCTGGATTTCATCCTTTCTCTGCCAGGAAATGGGTAGCCTGCCTCATGTTTGGTCCTCTTAAGTCATGGATACTCATTGTATTGCTCAGAGAAAAGTGATCAGAGCCAGAAGTATGTATTCAGTTCTTCAAAGAAGATGAAGTTCCTTTCCAACTAACATTACAAAAGTCATATCACCTTGTGACTTATCCCTGATGCATGGCAAGAAGCAACTTTGATGAGGTGTATACTCAATACAGTCCCAACCACAATTTCATTTTCAGTATGTTTTATGCTTTTGTGGAACAATGATATTGAAATATTTGAATGCTTGAATTACATTTTCCAACTTTTTTTTCTTATTCACAGTCTGACACATGAATTGTGAGATAATAGCACAAGGCTTATATTCTCCCAGATGATCTACAGCACTATATTTCTGAAAAGTTCTTATAAGTTGAAATACTATAAAGTTTTGCATTTGAATATAGACATTATTTAGGGAAGATCATTCTTTATCGAATGTGTCCCAAGTTCATTTTAATTCAAGGGAGATTAAGGCCCTTTATGAAGTTATTAAAATTGATATCTTCTTCAACATCAGAAATCTGCATGAATTTTATCATTGGAAATTAACTTAAAGAAGAAGCATAAATATCTACTTTGTCACTGAATTCTAAAAACCATGGGACTTGTCCTTCTGTCCTACAGCTAACACTTTGCCTATGTGCTTAGAGCTTCCCTCATTGGAATGTGAACTCCTTCAGTACAAAGGTTATGTATAGCCATTGTTTTGGTGAGTTAGAAGGATGTCTTCCCCAAGTTGGTGAAGACTTCCCCTGGACAAAAACAATGTATCCAAAATCAGAAGGGAAACAACAAATTGGGAAAAAATCTTTATAACAAAAAACTCTGACAGGGGTCTAATTACTCAAATATACAAGGAGTTAAGCCAATTGTATAAAAAATCAAGCCATTCCCCAATTGATAAATGGGCAAGAGACATGAATAGGCAATTTTCAGATAAAGAAGTCAAAAGTATCAATAAGCACATGAGAAAGTGTTCTAAATCTCTAATAATTAGAGAAATGCAAATCAAAACAACTCTGAGGTTGGCTAAAATGAAAAAAGGGGAGAGTAATGAATGCTGGAGGGGATGTGGCAAAACTGGGACATAATGCATTGTTGGTGAGTTGTGAACTGATCCAACCATTCTGGCTGGCAATTTGGAACTATGCTCAAAGGGCTATAAAAGAATGCCTGCCCTTTGATCCAGCCATACCATTGTTGGGTTTTTTACCCCAAAGAGATCATAGGTAAACAGACTTGTATGAAAATATTTATAGCTGCACTTTTTGTGGTGGCAAAAAACTGATAAACAAGGGTATGCCCTTCAATTGGGGAATGGCTGAACAAATTGTGGTACCTGCTGGTGATGGAATACTACTGTGCTCAAAGGAATAATAAACTGGAGGAATTCCATGTGAACTGGAGAGACCTCCGGGAATTGATGCAGAGTGAAAGGAGCAGAGCCAGAAAAACATTGTACACAGAGACCAATACACTGTGGTAAATCGAATGTAATGGACTTCTCTACTAGCAGCAATGCAATGACCCAGGACAATTCTGAGGGATTTATGGAAAAGAACGCTACATGCATTCAGAGGAAGAACTACAGGAGTGGAAACAGAAGAAAAACAACTGCTTGAATGCATGGGTTGAGGTGGACATGATTGGGAATGTAGACTTGAAATTACCACACCAATGCAACTATCAATAATGTGGAAATAGGTCTTGATCAATGACACATGTTAAAACCAGTGGAAATGTGCATCGGCCATGGGGTGGAGGGGGAAGTGGAGGGGGGTGAAGGGGAAAGTAAGAGCATGAATTATGTAACCATGTTAACTTTTCAAAAAATAAATGTTAATAAATGTTTAAAAAAAGTCAATTTAAAAAATCAATCAATTAATAAACATTTATTATCTATTGTTTGGTGCTATGGATACAAAGACAAAGAATAAAATAGTCCTTTCTCACAGAGAGTTTATAATCAAATGAGAGAAACAATAAATGCATATACAATTACATAAATGATAAATATAAATATAAAACAGTTAAAGACAAAACAGTTGTGGAAGGAAGACACTAGCATCTGGAAGGATTGGGAAGACTTCATGCAAAAGATGGCACTTGAGTTGTGTCTTAAAGGAAGAGGATTCTATAAGATGGAAGTGAGGAATGGATGGATTCCAAGCTTTGTGAAGTGGAGTTGAGAGATGCAATGCCATGTCTGAAGAAGAGGTGGGAAATCCAGCTTGACTATATTATAGATTAAAGGAAGGGAAGTAATGTAGGAAACTAGAAAATGTTAACATATAATGAGGCTGGCCCAGATGGCAAACCACCCATACACTCTCATTTTTTTCAGTTCTTGTTCATGCTCTTCTATGGAGCTACCCAACATAGCAAAAGACCTTCTATGCTTCTTTACATTTTTAGAGATTAATATGACACATTGGCTACCCATCTGTTAGCTTTAATTCCTACCACTTGATGGGCCTACTCCTTTTCCCAGTTATATGTTTTCCTCAAAGGTAGTTTTTATTTCAATTTTTGCTTGTATGTCACCATCACAAAAAAAAATCAACAACATGGTAATTTTTAAAATGTCTAAATCTTCATTCATTTTATCATTTCCTTGCTATGTACAAATCACTAGAGAAGATGCAAAGAAGATAAAGTCACAGCCTTTGCAATCAATGAGTTAACATAGAAGGACAGATGAAATAGATGCTCAACTATGGTACAACATATGTAATATGATAAGGAATTCAGAGTTAAAAAATACCACAGATGTTATCTAATTAAATCTACACATGGCCAAGAATCTTGATAGCACCATTGGTGGTTGGTTATCCCATCCTTTTCTTCAGGATTATTACTGAAGGAAACTTGTTGTTTCTTTCAGCATTCCATTTGTATTTTACAAAAAATTTTATCTCATTTGGAGTAACTCTAAAATTTAAATACGTATGTATCTATATGTCTATGTGTGCACTGTAATCTCTTTTTAAACATTAATATACATTTTTCAAAGTTATCTTTCTACCCCTCCTCTCACAAAGCTATCTCTTAAAGCAACTAATGAAAAAAGGGGAAACATATTTTACAAGACTAAGCATCATAGTAAAAAGACTGATATATATGCAGCCTACTATACCCAGCTCTTCTCATAAGTGGGAAGAGATGTCTTCTCATATCTTATCTTTGGATTCCAGCTTGGTTATTACAATTTTGCAGTACTGAGCTTATATTATTGTGTTGCTGTTTTTTTCCATTTATATTGCTGTGGTCATTATGCATGTTTTCCTGGTTCTAAAATTCAATTATTTTTATGTGATACAACTTGTTTAGTCATTCTACCAGTATGGTCTACTTGATTTCTACATGATTTCTTACTAGAAATAATTTATTTAAAATATTTTGTTAAATATGAGATCTTTGTTTCTCTCTGTGCCTCCTTGGGGTATGTGCCTAATAGTGGGATCTCTGAGTCAAGGAGACTGAATATGTTAGTCACTTCCTTTGCATAATTTTTGTTTGCTCTCCAGAATGATTTCCACCAATAATTCTTTAAGGAGCATCTCTTTCTTTCTACCATAATTCCAACATTTGCTTTTCCTATTTTTTTGCATTCTTTGTCAGTTGGATGCATAGTAAGTGAAATTGCAGGATTGTTTAATGTTCATTTCTCTTATAATAAGTGATTTGGAGCATTCTTTAATATTGTTGTTTATAGTCTGTAATTCTTTTGACAACTGTTTAATCCTTTGACTACTAACCTATTGGAGGATGACTTTTTGGTCTTTATTAGTTGTCTTGAATGTAAGAACATTGTCAGACAAACACTACAAAATTTTTCTTCTTGTCCAGTTGCATTTATTAAGGCAAAAGTTTTTAACTTCAGGTAATCCAAATTATACATTATGTCTTTCATGTGTGCCTCTGTCCTTTGATTAGAAAACCAATCTCTACCTATAAGTATCAAGGTGCTTTATCTGATTTCTGCCTCTCTGTCTCTGTTTGTCTATCTGTCTGTCTGTCTGTCTCTCTCTCTTCCTCTTTCTCTTTATCTTTCTCTCTGTATTCAGGTCACGTATTCAATTTTAGTTTATTGTGGTACAGAGTGTAAGATGACCTGAACTTAATTTCTGCCAAACTGATTTTCAATTATTTTTAGAAGCTCTTATCAGATAGGAGGTTCTTGCCTAGATATTTCATGTTTTCAGGTTTATCACTAAATGATGAACCTGAAGTTCAGATTTGTCTGATTCTTTCTTGTCTTGTCTGTTCCATGCATCTACTGTTTCTATTTTTAACCAGCAGAAAATTGTTTTGGTGATAATCCTTTGCTGCTGAGAAGATTTTCCTTGCCTCAAAATAAAACTACCTGTTGACAGTTCAAGATTATTGCTGCCCTTTGAGATGAAATAGAAAAGGTTTAATCCTTCTTTGAGATGATAGCTCTTGAAATGTTTGAAAGCAACTCTCATGTTTCTTGATAAATATCTCTTTCTCCAGGTTAAAAATCTTGAGTTTCTTTAATAGATTTTCAGATGACATGGTCATCCTCTATGTCATTCTTCTCTGAACATGTTACTATTCTAATGTAAATAAATGTCTAGAACCAAATATAGACAGAGGATGGTAGGGCCATATCTCCCAAATTATGGACACAATGCTTCTTTTAATGGAAGTGAAAGAATTAAACTGTGTCTAATTTTATAGGTTTATCTATTTTTTTCCTTTTTCCTTTTTTTGCCAGAAGTATTACATTTATTTTCTTGGCTCAATTACAATGTTTTGTAAAATATAATAAAATATATTAGATTATAATTATTGAATTACATTCACTAAATGAATTTGGCTGAATATCTAATAATTAAATTGCTAGTTGAAAGAGTATCAAGTAAAATTGTAGAATTGCTTTTCTAATATTCATTTCTCCTTTTAATTCATGGTTTGAAATATTCTTTCTTATTGTTAAGGTTTGAATTCCTTTAAAACTATTTGTTATATCCTTTAACTACTAACCTATGTGGCATTAATGAAATTAAAGTTCATAATAATAATAACAAATTATTTAAAAATAATAAATAAAAATAAAATAAATGAAAAAATAAATAATAATAAATAAAGAGCTTATACCATACAAAATGCTTCTGAGGTTTGGATGAAGGAGAGATAATCAATTGGTTCAGGGTGGTAAAGGTTGTTGAGAGAAAGATAAGAAGATTTCATTGCAAAGAATTCAAACTAGGTCTTGAGAAATGGATCAAAAGGAAATAGTTGAATTCAACAGGGGAAGGATATTTTTGCCAAAGAGAATCAAGTAATCAAATAAAGAAAGTTGGGAAAACACTAAGTTTGTTTAGTAAATATCATGCAGGCTAGTTCAAAGGGAGAGTTGAGTTCATAATACATACTAGAAAGGCAAGATAAGGCAAAATCATAGAAGCTTCTGAAAGCCAAGCTAATAATTTTATACTTCATTTAGATGGCTATAGGGAGCCACTGAATATTTTTGAGCACTAGGGTAAATTGGTTCTTTCCAAATGTTTTATTCAATTAGTAAGCAGAGCCAAGTATATAAAGGAGCCCTTTTTCATTTCTAAGGGAGCTTTAGAAATCTGGGCCAGACTTCACAGTAATCTATGAAGAGTGGAAATAAACCAATAATGAACAATGACTTTAATTAAGAATCTATTTCTCAGTTTGACATTAAAAGGATATACAATTAATGAGCTATGTTTTGGAACTCAGAGCATAATTGTTAGATACTTAATCAAATTCATCCAGGGAATGTAAATCAATAATTTTAAACTGATATATTTTACTACATTTTACAAAATATTGCAATTGAAACAAGAAAATAAGTGTAACACCTCTGGCAAAAAGAAAAAAGGAAAAATAGACAAGCATTACAATTAGGAATAAAGGCTAATACACATTTGATTGCTCAACAGGATTCTTTTGTCTTCTTGATTCTGATTTTGTTCAAGCTCTGTGGCTGCGTGTAGAAACCATGGGCAAAGCATAAGAGCAAAGCAGCATCATACCTCCTATCCTCAGGAGGTCATATCTTCTAAACCAGGTCCAGCCATTCTCAAGGAAACTAAAGCACCCTACCCTTAATATGGAGCAAACTAAAACCAAAATATTTTAGAATTATAGAATGTTAAAATCAGAAGTGCCTTTAAAATAAAGATTTATTTAAAAGTTGAAGGAGGCAGGAATTAGAACATAAAATATTAGAAACAGAACCTTAGAGATCACATACTCTTACCTCCTCGATTTATAATTGGGAACACTGAAGCCAAAAGAAAAGAACTGAGTTAATCAAATTTATTAGCTTTATTATAATAATCTCTAGAGAGAAGAACTAGGACCAGGATAGAGATGTTTTAAGGAAGATATTTCAGATCCACATAAAGAGCCAACCTGGTGTAAGGCAAAGAGATTTGAACTCAAATCTTACCTCTGAAACACACTGTCTGTGTGACCCTGGTCAAGTCATTTAATTTTTCCATACTCCCAGGAAACTCTTTAAGACAATAAAATGCAAAGACGATGTGATTCCTCCATTGTCCTAAAATCGAAGATCTTCTATCTAGTACTACAATGAATTTCACATCTTTCCCTAATAAATTTCATCTAAAGTCTCACCTGGAGCACTTCCAGGTTAAGATGGCCACAGAGTAGAAGCAAGGGTCTTCTTCTCACCACCTACCAATATAAAGCACCTCTAAAGGACAAAAGTCAAAATCACATGAGTAAAGGGGCTCTACCATAGGGCACAGCCTGGAAAGTAGGCAGGGTTTGGGCATTTCCATGCTATAAGAGGGTAAAATTACACCTACCAAAGTGTGAACTGATCACCATTCCCTCACTCCACCTACACCTCTAGAGTCAAAGTGAGTGCTGGGGCAAACTCTAGGTTCATGAGGGCTATCTAAGGATGCCACAGATTTACTCCTGAGGACAGTGAGACTTGAGACCCGAGGAGGCTAAGGAATGCAGAGCTTGGGCACAGAGATAGCTCAGAGATGGGCTGCCCACAGCAGACTGGGCAAAGACTGGAAAAGTAGCCTCAGGGAAAAAACCGTTCTGTAGTTCAATGCACAGAGAGCTGACTGCCCTCCTCACTCATACTTCTGGCTGGGAAGGGAAGGAAAAATAGCAATGGCCACAAACACCCAAGAACTACAACCAACAACTACCAAGAAAAAAAAATAATAAAAAGCCTCAAACCCTGGATAACTTTTATGGAAAAAAACAGCAGACTATAGAAATGACAACAGAGAGTGACAAACAAGCAAACACATCCAAACTTTCTCAAAAAAAATGGAAATTGGTCACAAGCTCTTGAGGAACTCAAAAACAAATTCAAGAACCAAGTAAGAAAGATAGAAGAAACTTGGCAAGAAAAGTGGGAAACAGAAATGCAAGTCAGTAAAAAAGAAAACAGCAGTTTAAAAGACAGAATTGTCCACTTGGGAAAAAAGCCCAGAAATCACACAAAATGATAACCAAATTGGAGACCAGAATTGACCTGTTGGAAGCCATGAAAAGCTGAATAGAACAAACTGAAAAGGAAAATCAAAAAATCATAGTTGAAAACCAGTCTTTAAAGACTAGAATTGGGCAAGTAGAAACTAATGATCTCACAAGACAGCAAGTATTAATAAAGCAAAGTCAAAAGAATGAAAACTAGAAGGAGACAAGAAATATCTCATTTAGAATACAATGGACCTGGAGAACAGATCTAGGAGAGATAATTTGAGAATCATTGGTCTACCAGAAAACCTGGGGGGGGGGGGGGAGGAATAGAGGCCTTGACATCATACTACAAGAAATTTTACAAGAAAACTGCCCTGATATTCTTGAACAAGAGGGCAAAATAGACATTGAAAGAGTCCATAGATAACTCTCTACATTAAACAGTCAAAAGGCAGCCCCCAAGAATGTAATTGCCAAATTCAAGCACTTCCAAGGTAAGGAGAAAATATTGCAAGAAGCCAGAAAAAGACAATTCAGATATCAAGGAACACCAATCAGTATTACACAGGATCTGGCAGCCTCCACATTAAAGGGCCACAAGGCTAAGAATATGGTATTCAGAAGGGCAAGAAGATTGGGTCTACAACTAAGGAACATCTCCCCATCAAAACTGACTATATACTTCCATGGAAAATTTTGGGCATTTAACAAAATAGAGGATTTCCAAGTGCCCTAAATAAAAAGCAGAACTAAAAGGAAAATTTGATGTCCAAATCCAAAATTCAAGAGAAACATGAAAGGGTAAACAAGAAAGAGGGGGAAAATTCTTTTTAAGGGTTTCAGTAAGGTGAAATCGTTTATGTTCCTTTATATGAAAAAAGGATATTTGTAACTCTCCAAACCTGTTTTCACTATCATTGTACATAGAAGAATTATTCAAAGGCAGAGGTTGGGGTACTGATTAAAAGAGATACGGAAGATAATCACATTCTGATAAAAGGTAGTATAGACAATGAAGAAATAGTAGTACTCAACATGTATGTACCAAATGGCATAGCATCAAGAATTTTAAAGGAGAAATTATCAGAGTTTAAAGAGGAAATAGATAATAAAACTATACTAATGGGGAACCTGAACTTTCCTCTATCAGATCTAGATAAATCAAACCAAGAATAAAAAAGAAAGAGATAAGAGATGTGAATGAAATCCTAGAAAAATTAGAGTTAATAGATATATGGAGAAAAATAAATAGGGACAAAAAGGAATAATAAACCTTCTTCTCAACAGCTCATGGTACATTCACAAAGATATACCATGTACTAGGCATAAAACATTGCAAACAAATGCAAAAAGGCAGAAATAATAAATGCAACTTTTTAGATCATGATGTAATAAAAATTATAATTAGTAAGGTTACATGGAGAGGCAAATAAAAAACCAATTGGAAATTAAATGATATGATTTTCCAAAATTTGTGGTTAAAGAGAAAATCATAGAAATAATTAATAATTTCATTGAAGAGAATGACAATGAGGAGAGATCACATCAAAACCTATGGGATGCAGCCAAAGCAGTTCAGGAGAAAATATATATCCCTGAGTGCATATATCAACAAATCAGAGAAGGAAGAGGTCAATGAATTGGACATGCAAATTAAAAAACTAGAAAGAGAACAAATTAAAACCCCCCAGATAAAAACTAAATTGTAAATCCTAAAAATCAAAGGAGAAATTAATAAAATTGAAAATAAAAGAACTATTGAGTTATTAAATGAGACTAGGAGTTGGTACTTTGAAAAAACAAATAAAATAGACAAAGTACTGATTAATCTAATAAAAAAGTAAAGAAGAAAATCAAATGTACAGTATCAAAGTTGAAAAGGGAGACCTTACCTCTAATGAAGAGGAAATTAAGGTAATTATTAAGAACTATTTTGCCCAATTAGATGGCAATAAATATGGCAATCTAGCAATCTAGATGAAATGGATGAATATTTACAAAAATATAAATTGCCTAGATTAACAGAAGAGATAATAGAATATTTTAATAATCCCATATCAGAAAAAGAAATTGAACAAGCCATCAAAGTACTCCCTAAGGAAAAAAAGTCCCCAGAACCAGATGGATTCACAAGTGAATTCTATCAAATATTTAAAGAACAACTAATCCCAATACTATACAAACTGACAAAATAAACAAAAAAGAATTGTACCTTTATGACACAAATTCCCTTTATGACACAAATTCCCTTTATGACACAAATATGGTACTCATTCCAAAGCCAGACAGACCAAAAACAGAGAAAGAAAACTACAGACCAATCTCCTTAATGAACATAGATGCAAAAATCTTAAATAGAATACTAGCAAAAAGACTACAGCAAATTATCACGAGAATTATCCACTATGATTAGGTGGAATTTTATCAGCAATGCAAGGATGGTTTAATATTAGGAAAACCATTTACATAACTGACTATATCAACAATCAAACTAATAGGAATCACATGGTTATCTCGATAGATGCAGAAAAAGCCTTTGACAAAATACAATACTCACTCCTATTGAAAACACTAAAAAGTATAGGAATAAAAGGGTCTTTACTAAAAATAATAAGGAGTATATATCTAAAATCATCGGCATCATCTGCAATGGGGATAAATTAGAAGCCTTACCAGTAAGGATGTCCATTATCACCTCTATTGTTTAACATTGTACTAGAAACACTAACAGTAGCAATTAGATAAGAAAAAAGAAATTCAAGGAATTAAGATAGGCAATGAGAAAACTAAACTATCACTCTTTGCAGATGATATGATAGTCTACTAAAAGAATCCTAGAGAATCAACTAAAAAGCTAGTGGAAATAATTAACTTCAACAAAGTTGCAGGATACAAAATAAATGCACATAAATCATCAGCATTTCTATATATTTCCAAAACATCTTAGCAGCAAGAGTTAGAAAGAGAAATTACATTTAAAATCACCCTACAAAGTATAAAATACTTAGGAATCTATTTGCCAAGATAAACATAGGAATTATATGAACACAACTACAAAACACTTTCCACACAATTAAAACTAGATTTAAATAATTGGAAAACATTAATTGCTCATGGACCATTCTACCCAAATTAATTTACTTACTCAGTGCCATATCTATCAAATTACCAAGAAACTTCTTAATTGAATTATAAGAAATTATAACAAAGTTTATTTGGAAGAACAAAAGATCAAGAATATCGAGGGAAATAATGTGAAAGATGGGGGCCTAGCATTACCAGATCTTAAACTATACTATAAAGCAGCAGTCATCAAAACAATATGGTACGGCCTCAGATTCTTCCCAGCTGTGTGACCCTGGGCAAGTCACTTGACCCCCATTGCCTACCCTTACCACTCTTCCACCTATAAGTCAATGCACAGAAGTTAAGGGTTTAAAAATTAAAAAAAACAATATGGTACTGGTTAAGAGACAGAAAGGAGGATCAGTGGAATAGACTTGGGGTAAATGGCCTCAGCAAGATAGTGTACAATAAACTCAAAGTTCCCGGCTTTTGGGACAAGAACCCACTTTTTGACAAAAAGTCTGAGAAAATTGGAAAACAGTATGGAAACAATTAGGTCTAGATCAGTGATGGGCAAACTTTTTAAAGAGGGAGACAAAGGAAAGGAAATGCTCATTTGTCAGTCTGTTTCTAAGGCAACTCTTTCAAAGTTTCATTGTATTGTGTCCTACTCATTGCATTCATCAGATTAAGAATACTGTCACACTGCTGGATAGAACATTTTAGGTGGCCACATGTGGCCTGAGGGACATAGTTTACCCATCACTGATCTAGATCAACAACTCACATCCTATGCCAAGGTAAATTCAGAATGGGTAAATGACCTAAATATAAAGAAGGAAACTATAAGTAAATTAGGTTAACATATAATAGTATACCTGTCAGATCTATGAGAAAGAAAAGAATTTAAGATCGAGCAAGAAATAAAGAACATCACAGAATGTAAAATGGATAATTTTGATTACATTAAATTAAAAAGGGTTTGTACAAGCAAAACCAATGCAATCAAAATTAGAAGGGAAGCAACAAACTGGTTAAAAGTCTTTATAACAAAAACCTCTGACAATGGTCTAATTTCTCAAATTTATAAGGAACTAAATCAATTGTACAAAAATCAAGTCATTCCCCAATTGATAAATGAGCAAGGGACATGAATAGGCAGTTTTCAGATAAAGAAATAAAAACTATTAATAAGCACATGAAAAAAGTATCCTAAATCTCTTATAATTGGAGAAATACAAATCAAAACAACTCTGAGGTACCATTGCACACCTAGCAGACTGGATAATATGACAACAAAGGAAAGTAAGAAAAGTTGAAGGGGATGTGGCATAATTGGGACACTAATGAATTGCTGGTGGAATTGTGAATTAATCCAACAATTCTGTAAGGCAATTTGGAATTATGTCCAAAGGGCTTTAAATGACTGCCTGCCCTTTGATCCAGCCATCCCACTGCTGGGCTTGTATCCCAAAGAGATAATAAGGAAAAATACGTGTACAAAAATATTTATAGCTGCGCTCTTTGTGGTGGCAAAAAGATTGGAAAATGAGGGTATGTCCTTCAATTGGGTAATGGCTGAACAAATTGTGATATCTGTTGGTGACAGAATACTATTGTGCTAAAAGGAATGATGAACTGGAGGAACACCATGTGAACTAGAATGACTGATGTAAAGCAATAGGAGCAGAACCAGGCAAATGTTGTACACAGAGACTGATATACCATGGCACAATCAAACGTAATGGACTTCTCTACCAGCAGCAATGCAGTGATCCAAGACAATTCTGAGAGACTTAGGAGAAAGAAAACTATCTACATCCAGAGACTGAACTGTGAGAGCAGAAACACAGAAGAAAAACAATTCCTTGATCACATGATCCGATGGGGATGTGATTGGGGATTTTTACTTTAAATGATCACTCTATTGCAAATATTAATGATATGGAAATAAGTCTTGATCAGTGATACTTGTAAAACTGAATTGCGCATTGGCTACTGGAGGGAGGTAGGAAGAGGGGAGGGAAAGAACATGAATCATGTAACCATGGAAAAATAATCTAAATTAATTAATTAAATTTAAAAATTTTGAAAAATAAAGCCTCACCTGTAAGTTTAAAAAAGCAACTTCACAAATAAAAAATTGGAGAGGGGTGACTAGATTCCAATTTTTCTAGAGAGCCTTTGAGATTTTAGTAGATTACAAGCTTAATATAAGTCAACAGGGTAAAAAAAGGCAGACAAAAGAAATTAAATGTAATCTTGGGGTGTATTGAAAGAGGATGCATAGGTTCTAAGACCAGGAAAGTGAAAATGTTACTCTAGTCCTCCCTTATGGGTTCTCAGTTGGACTGTTTTCCATTCTTCATGCTTGATTTCATAAAGGACCTTGGTAAACCAGAGAGTGATCAGAGAAGGGTGAATGGGGTGGCAAAATGAGATCTTGCTGTTAGAGAACTGGATTAAATCTTGATACAGGGAAGGGAATTCAGGTTGAAGAGAAGATTTGAGGAAGGGAGCAAGATAAATTTCTTCAAGTACTTGAAGGGCTATCACATGTAATAAGGATTAGATTATTTCTGCTTCACCCCAAAGGATAGAACTAGGAATGATAAATAGAAGCTGTAAAGAGGCAGATTTCAGCAGGATGCAAGGGAAATTTTTCCTAACATTAACAGTAATTTAAAAGTGGAATATACTTCCCAAGGAGGCAGTGGGTTACCCTTCCCTCTAAGGTGTTCAGCTAAGAGGCTTATCCAAAGTTGAGGGTGTGATAGAGGGCATTCTTGTTGAGTTATCTACTAGCCTAGATGACCTCTGAGGTTCCCCCCAAGTCTGTGATTCTGGGGTTCTCTAGCAATTAAAACAAACAAATGGACTACTCAAAAGGAGAGTGAGTTCCCCAGTTCTAGAGATATATCAGCTGTCTGTGTGACCTCTTATTTCTTACTTGTAAGTCATGCTCCAGATAAAGAGTTGGACAAGATGACCTCTGAAGTTGCTGCTAACTCAATGATTCACTCAAGAAGTAGTCATGTGGTGCTGGTCCAAGTTACCATAGACATAGATGTGTGAAGGTGTCCAGAAATCCTGGATATTTTAGGAGAATCAAATGTTAATTCAGAAAGAAAAACTTTCTTAAGAATATTACATAAATCAAGTACTAAGCAATATCCAGGTTGGTGTCAATCTTTACCAGCAGCCCACAACTGTCTAATCCTATCTGACAAACACAGAAAGTCACATCAGAATGAGTGGCATCATTCACCGTGCAATGAAATCCAAAGATCAAGCTGATTAAAGCATCCATTCTCCAGAAGAGAACATTTTAGGGCTTACATCAAGTTTCACAATAGAGTAACATTATTCAAACAGGAAAAGAGAAGATTATATTATAGATTATGGTCAGAAAAGATATTAACAGCCAGCTAGTCAAACCCCTTCATGATACAGATAAAGAAATGGAGGTCCATAAAGGCTAAAGGACTTGCCCAATGTCATACAGTTAGTAGTAACAGAATTTGAACCCAAGGCCACTGAGTAGAGTACCAACATTCTTCCATGTCCATCTTATTTCTTCTCTTTAGGGCTATAACTAGACATATTTTTCAAGGAATGATGAATTTTAATGTCATGCACTGCCTTGTCACTCCCTTTTGTATTTATTTGATGATAAATAAGGTTAAGGATGAGATTGTTTTTGATGTTTTTGTGATGATGTTGGGACTATTAAAAGTTCTGAGAGAAATGGTTATTGGTAAGAAAAGCAATTTGTTAATCGAGTTAGCAATAACCAATAAATTACTTGGTCAGCGATCTCTCCTGGTGATCAAAGACTAAGACATACAGTATCTTGGGTCATTAAATGTAATTTTGGAAGTTCATTATTTAGCCCTTCCCTTAGATGGTCCAAAATATCTCTAATTGATGAATAACTAATAAGGAGTTGATCCAAAAATGCTCTCATTCCCTCCCCACTTTTCTGATTGATGATGGAAAATCACATCCCCCCGTCCTATGATTAGGTCCTATCTTGTTAAGAGTGACATTGTCCATTCATTTCAGTGTGGGACTCAAAGACTCTGCCCTACTGTTTGCAAACACATCTGGCCTGAGCTGGTTTTTATTTGCCAGATATGATAGTATCCACAATCTCACTTTTCAATTTTTGCCCAATAGAAGATACTATAGGGTGGGAGATGTAAAAAGCATTCTTTGAATATGTTAGGAACAAAGAAATGAAGAAAGAGTTTTGTGGGATAGGTTTCAGCCTCTATTTAAAGTTAGAAATAATACCATATCAAAAAATAGATCCTTTCTTTGATGATGATGATGATGATGATGATGATGATGATGATGATGATGATGATAGTGGTGGTGGTGGCAAGAAGAGTTTCTATTAAGACCTGACATAATGGACCCAAAACAAGTATTTATGCTTTGGGAGAGAAAGGGTTAGTAGAGAAAGAGTGGACTTAGAAAGGATATTCTCAAAAACTCTTTCTGGTGCTTCCCTCCCCCTCTCAGGGAGAATATTTGGAACATCATTATCTAGCTCACAATAAAGAAATTCGCATCTGCCTTTCAAGCTAACATAAGATCAAATATTTTCTTTTTTATTTTATTTTCTTTTTTTTCTTTTTTATGTTTTGTTAATACGAAAAAAAAAACACAACACAGGCTTGAACCCAAGTCTTGGTTCTAGGAAAATTTTATTCCACTTTCAGGAGGTTATCAAATAATCCCTTCCTCTGATGGAACTCCATCTTTGCCTTAGGGTGTTCACCAAAACGTGACTGAAAATATTGGTCAAAGTAGAGAGAGGTCCAGGCAGAAGTATACCAGCAAATATTTAACAAACATCTCTCCATTTAAAAAAATGTACTCACAACACATTTTTTTTAAACCCTTGTACTTCGGTGTATTGTCTCATAGGTGGAAGAGTGGTAAGGGTGGGCAATGGGGGTCAAGTGACTTGCCCAGGGTCACACAGCTGGGAAGTGGCTGAGGCCGGGTTTGAACCTAGGACCTCCCGTCTCTAGGCCTGACTCTCACTCCACTGAGCTACCCAGCTGCCCCCTCACAACACATTTTTAACTTTAATCTGCATGACTAATATATTCTGTATCACTTTATTAAATCTAGGATTCAAAAAAGTTATCAAGTAGATTATTGTTGGGGGGATGCTTATGCTGTTAAAAAGGGTCTAACTTTTGAACTCAAGTCATTCTGACTCCAGGCCCAGCATCTCTGATCTACTTTGTTGTCTCAGTTTCCTCACTAGTAAAACAAAAGAGCTAGACTGAATGATCTTTGGGGTCTCTCGCAATCTAAGTGTCCTCTGCAATTTTCCATTTTTTGGTTGTGATCTGGACAAGTTTTTTCTTCTATGGGCCTCAGCTTCCTAATAAACAAACAAGAAACTTGAATTAGAAGTTCAATAGCCCCTTACAGTTCTAATCTTCTATTATTCTATTTTTAGATACAATCCACTTAGATTGAAATGGATTCCTTTCCAAAAAACTATATCAATTGGCATAAGGAAAAGGTTCATGTTTCAACTAATGCATCAGTATTTCCTCTGAGAATATCTCTAATTTATCATGTATATGATATTTAGGCTTATATGCACATATAAATATATCTATATTGTATGTATATACATATACACAATGTAGATATATATATGCCTCTCTGTATATTTGTTTATAAAATCTTGCTTTTATATATTTGCTTGCATATTGTCTCCCTTATTAGACCATAGACTCCTGGAGGACCAGGGCTGTTATCTTACTCTTTGTCCCTAGAACTTGACTAGGGTAACAACAACTCAGGAGGCACCTTCTTTGTGGGGTCTAAGCCTCTAAGAGGGGCCAAGGGCCTCCTTATGGAAATTTAAATTACGTTATTATTTACTTAAATGTATTTATTTATTAAATTTGTTTGTTTGTTAGATTTTTTATTTAAATTATTTTCTGCGTATTTTGTATTTATTTATTTCTATGTATTTTGTATTATGAATTATTTCATACATAGATTTATATTTTGTATAATGAATTATTTTCTACATATTTTGTATTTATTTATTTCTATGTATTTTGTATTTATTTATGTATCTACATATTGTTTTCCCCCCAAGGAATGTAAGCTCCTTGAGGGTAGACATTGGTTTGTTTTTTTTCCCCCTGATATCTATAGCATCCAAACCAGTGCCTTGTACATATTAGGTTTATGATAAATGGTTGTTGAATAAATGGGTGAACAAATGACTGAATGAATCCAGGATATACATCCTAAAGCTCGAAGGTGGACATCTACCAGTGAGGTTTCCATTTGCAGTCAAGTGGAGGCACAGAGAGAACTAAAAGGAGAGGCTTGCCCAATGCATGTCCTCACAGCACTGAAGTGTGCACTCTGGTTTCTATTAGCCCTTCTCCAGACTCATAGACATTTAGATCTTTGAAGTAGGGATCTGGAGTTTATCCCTCACGGGTCACTACTGCAGATTTGTGACCTAGCCTTTTATAAAGTGACTTGCAGGCTTCCCAGAAGGGCAGGCAGCCTCCAACAGAATTCCAGAAGTGCTGACAAAGAACAAACCAGCAAAGAACATAAAAGATTCTTCTTAAAATGGATTTCTTATGTTTCTCAATTTTGAATTATGATCTTTAAATAGCAAAGCTTTCTAGGGGTAAAATCTTTTGCCTACAAAATTCAATTTGATAAGTGCTAATGGATAAGTTTCTTTATAAAGCCTTCTTGAAAAGATCTTTTTTTTTTCCATGTTTACAAAGAACTCATTTATTCTCAGGCCTGGAATTGTTGGTTCAAGGTTAGAAAAGATCAACTGTCTTTAAAAACAATAACAGGAACTTCCTTACATTCCTCAATTATGCTTACTTTTCTGGTGCAGACCACCATCATCCAACCATTCGTGGAAGAAATCTTTGACCCAGATGTCTCTCTATTCCATGTCCTTCGGCATGAGGATTTTAGAATTGTGCCGAATTAGAATTTTAATTATAACCACTTCGACTTGAATCATTTGAAGTTGGAGGATAATGGCAGAATCTCTGTAGTTTAAATCATCAAATTCTTTGATTGTTAGATAGAAAATAAAGTCCTAAGGTCAAAATGGAGGCTGGGTTCATGGTTGTTTTGCATTCCATTTATATCTAGCCTTAGGACTAACTTGGCCTCAAAGGCTCATAGACTCATCAACTTATAGGTCTAAAATCAGGAGACACTCTTAGAGGTCATCTGGTCTGAAATCTGTCTAGTCTAGTCTAGGCAAAATAGGTGAAAGAGGGCAGACACTCCATATCCCACCTCCATGTCTTTGTTCTTATTGTCCATCGTACTAGCATGCTTTGCCTCCTAACTACTTTCTCTTAATTTTTCTGGCTTCCTTTAAGATTTAGCTTAAGTCCCTCATTCCATAGAAGGCCTTTTCTTCCTTTTCCTAGTGCCTTCTCTTATCATTTGATTGACTGCTATGGCTGCTAGTATTTGCCAAAATGGGAATTTGAAATCAATTTTTCTCATTCCCAGTCTAACCAGTCAATCACACTACATAATTTCCCCTTCTTGTGAATCTCTGTCTTTGTTTCTCCCTGCGGGTGATATCATTCTCTTCTCTCTCTCTCTGTATTCCTTTCTTATCCCCTTCGTCACTTTTTCCCTTCTCTCTCTGTGCTTATAAAGTGTGCATATATAACATTTTAGAAACAGTGGCTCCAACTCAAAATGATCACCCTAGTGCAAATACTAATAATATGGAAATAGGTCTTGATCAATGACACATATAAGACCCAGTGGAATTGTTTGTTGGCTATGGGAGGGGGTGGGCAGAAGGGAGGGAAAGAACATGAATTATGTAACTATGGAAAAATATTCTTAATTAATTAACTAAACAAATAAACTTAAATTCTTAAGAAACAGTGGCTACATAAATAATGCTGATAGAGACATAGGTAGAGATTTAGATAGATAATTCAGACACACACATTACATGCAACTCATCCTCTCCCATCATCTCCCAAATCCTCCCTCTGTAGAGGTAGAAGAATTCTCTTTGGGAATATGTCTATTTCTCTTGTATCAAGCTAATTTTCTCCACCCCCTCCATATGCCAATCATTAGACAGCCAGTTCTAAATTTTGATCTGGAGTATTATTGATGACATCTCAAAGATAGGTTAGAGAAACACTCTCCCACTCTATCTTTCTGAAATAAGGAAAAGTTTGTGCCAGAGGAAAGTAGAAAAGAATGAGCAATTTGAGTGAATTTCTATGAACAACAAAACAACTAGGAAGCCAAAAAAAGGTCTAATTTTGCTGCTTTTGGCCAGACAGAACAATTACTGAATTATAGTCACACTCCTTCACCTACCCAGAACTCAGCTCTCTGGCATCCTCATCTCTCTGGAATACATCCAAGCCCTAAGAAGGAAAGGTGGAGGAGAAAGGGTAGGGAAGACATACATGAGTACACAAAAACAGATGTGCCTAATTCTGTGTACTAATTTGACATATTTTACTCATTGAAGAACTCAGGACCTTATTCTGAACACATTTACTCTTGTTTTGAATTCAATTTAATTGCTGTTATTTAATTTACAATATCAGAGCAAATTAAAAGCAAAAAAACTTAAGATGACAACAGGAACTATTTCTAGCCATACTTAATTCATCAAAAAAGTATCTCTTGACAATATGGGAGGAGATTTGTATGCATTCCATCATTTAAAAAAATCAATGTTTATTAAGCACCTATCATATGCCAAATATGATGATTCATCATGGCATGACACTCAACCTGAGTTCTCAGCCAAAAAACTACAAGTTCTAGCAGCTTCCACCAAATTGAGAAGGCTTCAAGGTCTCTGTGTGGCATCTTTGGCATGCATGCTGTAGGTTTGCCATCATGGCACTAGACTGGGTACTTCTTGAGAGAAAGGATTAATTTTTGACTTTCCTTGTATCTCTAGTTATTAGCACAATGCCTAAAAAATGGAAAACACTAATCAATTCTCGTTGACTTGACTCTCAAGGTGAGATGAGTGCTAAACACTGAAACTGACTCAGTTACCAGAGGAAAGAGCTTGAATTTTTCTTATTAGTTAAATGAAGTCATTTTTGAGTAGGAACAGCAGATCTAGTGATATGGGTAGGGAGAGAGAATCAAGGCAGATTTTATGAAATAGATACTCTCCCAAAAGTCAGTTTTATACCACAAATATAGCTACCCTGACCTCAGTCTCTTTCTGGTAATTTTCATTTACTTCAATAATTCTGTTATCAATCTTTCATTGCTCAGATCACCCCAAACAAGAATAGAAACCTTGATGTCTGTCTTTCACCATGTGCCAATAATGATCACACTCAGTAGGGTCAGCATGATTAATTGAGAAAGGAGTATTGACTAAGATCCATATATGGAAAATGCCCAATTTTCAGATGGGCCTGCCCATATATAAACTGGCAAATGCAACCTTGACAAAAGCAAAG
The DNA here is from genome assembly GCF_016433145.1 of Gracilinanus agilis. Taxonomy (NCBI): domain Eukaryota; kingdom Metazoa; phylum Chordata; class Mammalia; order Didelphimorphia; family Didelphidae; genus Gracilinanus; species Gracilinanus agilis. The sequence goes on from NC_058135.1 coordinate 253,411,214, forward strand.
TAATGCTTTTAAAATAACTAATTTGAAAATTCAAAACTAAAGATGCAAACTAATTTAAAGTTACAATTCAATTCAACAAATATTTATTAATTGCCTACTCTATTTCAAAGTGGAAAAACATCACCTCTGTATTCAAAAGAGGTTAGTTTCAAAAACAAAATGAAACAAAAAAAGCATATTGTAATATTTTCACTGCTGATCTCAAAAAAGCTTTTTTAAAAAAAATGAATACTTTATTTAAGCCTATGGTTGACTTGTTAACTTAATTGATTTTGAACTATATATTCCTTTTTTTAATTTGTTATAGGAAATAAGGTCTTCAACTTGGATTCAGGATGATGTTTCAAATCCTACTTCATTTACTAGTTTTGTGATCTTGGGCAAGTAATTTAACCTTTGCCTGAATTTCCTCACCCATAAAATGGGCTAGAAGTGAAGGGATAAGTAATGAACTCAAAGACCTTTTATTTGTTTAAATCCTTCCCTTCTGTCTTAGAATTAAATATTTCTCCCAAGGCAGAAGAGCAGTAAGGGCTAGGCAACTGGGGTTAATTGACTTGCTCAGGATCACACAGTTCGGAAGTATGTGAGGCTAGATTTGAACCTAGGACCTCCTGTCTCCAGGTCTGGCTCTCTATCCACTCTGCCACCTTGTTACCCCAACTCAATGACTTCTAAGGTTTTTTCCCCACTCTAAATCTATGAAAAAAAAATAAGATACCACCAATTTGCAATCTCTGAAAATGGACAAACCTCAGCCTTACGAGATTTTTTTTTAATCTGAAAACGTCCTGAACATCAAGCAAATAGTTTTGTTAAAATATTGCTTCTTGAACAGCCTTCTGTTGCTTCTGAATTCTGGCCCTTTTGATCTGCAGCCAAAATATCCTTCTTCCCACTTTAAAGTCATTTCCACTCACTCAAGGTCACGAGATAAAATTTTCCAGGGTTTATTAACAATGGAAGAGAATATAAGCAAACTCAAGAAAAATATAGCTAGACAAGATAATTAGAATTGAATACCCCCAAGAGGGTCACAGGCAAAAAGAAAGGTTACATATATGTCAAAACATTATGGAAGGGGGGCAGCTGGGTAGCTCAGTGGATTGAGAGCCAGGTCCTAGGTTCAAATCCAGCCTCAGACACTTCCCAGCTGTGTGACCCTGGGCAAGTCACTTGACCCCCATTGCCCACCCCTACCACTCTTCCACCAAGGAGCCAATACACAGAAGTTAAGGGTTTAAAAAATATTATGGAAGCCCTTTTTTAATACCAGAGAATTGTATCTGAACTAGATGCCCATCTCTTGGAGAGAGAAAGTGTGGAACATGAATGTAATGGGATGAGAATGTTCACCATAGCCAAAGAAGGAACCATTGGAGTCTGACTGCAGATCAAAACATGCCATGTTCCACTTTATTTTCTTCATGAGTTTTTTATTGTATGTGTGATATGTATCTTTTGTCATGACATGAGCAATATGTAAATAGGTATTGCATGTAAGCACTAGTATAACCTATAATAGACTATTTGCTGCCTCGAGGCAGGGGAGGTCAGGGGAAGGGAGATAAGGAGGGAGAAAATCTGAATCCTAAAATGTCAGAAAGCAATCACCAAAAATTGTTTCTACATTTTATTGAAAAAATAAATAATTTTAAAATTAAATAAAATTAATATAATGGAATACAAGCCATATTCTAAAAAATAATGGACATGAATATAAAGGAACATGGATTGGAAAAACACATATAAACTGATGCAAAATGAGGTAAGCAGAACCAGAAAAACACTAAACGTAATTGCTACCATGTAAATGGAAAGAATGACAATCATAGAACAATTAAAGCTAAATCTTATTCAAGTATAAAGACTAATACATCTAGAAAAGAGTTGAGAAGGCATTTCCCCCCTATTCCTTTGTAGAAATGGAAACCATTGCATTAATATCACAATTTTCCAATATGATTTTGCTAGGATTTTTCCTTAATTTTTTTTTAATATTTCTTTTATTCTTTTAAAAATGCTATGTTATAAGAATTGAGTAGCAAGGTAACATGGTGAACACAGTCAGGAAGACCTGAGTTCAAGTCCAATCTCAGACACTTACTAGCTGTGTGATCCTGTGCAAATAATTTCACCTTATTTGCATCTGTCTCCTCATCTGTAAAATGAGCTGAAAAAGGAAATGGCAAATGACTCTATTATCTTTGCCAAGAAAACCCCAAATGGAGTCATAACGGAGTGAATGTGTTATAAGATATAGCTCCCTGGAAAAGAGATAAAAAGAGAGGGAAATGTGAGTGGTATAAAAATGAAAGATATGGCTAAAAATCAATTTTAAAAGGAAGTTAATGTAGGAAAGAAACCCATCAATAGCCCTGATCTTTCTTACCTTACATTATACTAAAATCTGTCCCTGCTCACCAAGGCTTATGCTTGCTTACTTGATTTCTCCTACACAAAGAAAGACACTGTTGTGTCTACATTCCTCCTCAACACAGAGAAGAAATACACCTTTTTCTCAGAATGTAAAGAGGGAGACTGTGATATTCATCCAGGGATGAACTGGACAAGAGCCTAATGTTAGTGTGTAACTAACAAACAAACAAACATTTATTTTTCTAACTTTGAAAATCAGCAAATTCTCCAAATCATGCCTTAATTTATTGTTCTGCTGATTGTTTAGGCTTAAGAAACTTCTAGATAAATAATTAACAATGTGATTCAGTTTAAAATTATTTAAAATCAGTTTTAAAAGGCTAATAGTAATATAGGAGCCTTCCTATTGCACAATTTTACCACATAGTATATTAGGATTTGAACTCAAGTCTTCTGACTCCAGGCAGGGTTGTCTATCCAGTGTGCCACCCAGCAACCCATCTCTTATATCATAGCATTAAAAGAATAAAAGAAATATTTAAAAAGGGGGAAATGGGGAAATTTTAACAAAATCATGTTGGAAAATCTGATATTAATGCAATGTTTCTCATCTATACAAAGAAATGGAATGAAATACCTTTTCTTATCTTGTTTTTCTAGCCTGGATTGGTCTTTATTCTTTGACAAGTTTCTGTTTTAATTCTTTTGTGATTGTCATTCTTTACATTTACATTGCTGTAACTCTTGTGTTTATTGTTTTTCTTATAATTCTGCTTATGATCAGTTTATATGAGTTTTTCCAATTCATGTTTCTATGTATATAATTTTACCCATACCTAACTAGGCATTTAACTTCACCTCAAACCAGGAAAAAATGGAATATCACAATCAAAATAAGTCAGACCAATATATTCAAAGTTTAGAAAACATAGTCCCTTCTGTATACTGTGGTATGGATAATGGGATATCCCCTACCTTGTTCCAGACCAGGCATTCTAAACTAGGGTCCTTGAATTTGTTTTTAGTAACTGTATATTTTTTTTTAAACCCTTGTACTTTGGTGTATTGTCTCATAGGTAGAAGAGTGGTAAGGGTGGGCAATGGGGGTCAAGTGACTTGCACCGGGTCACACAGCTGGGAAGTGGCTGAGGCCGGGTTTGAACCTAGGACCTCCTGTCTCTAGGCCTGACTCTCACTCCACTGAGTTACCCAGCTGCCCCCCGTAACTCTATATTTTGATAAATACATTTCAATAGAATTTATCATCTTTGCCATACTATGAAATTTACTTCATGTATTTTAAAATATTTTATTCCTGAGGAGTCTATAGAATTCACCAGTATATCAAATGAAAGTAGCATTAAAAAGGTTAAGTAGTCTCTGAAAATTATGCCTTTATTAATGCAGTCTGAAGTCTTCTCTCTCAATTTCCAATCTGTGCAAATGGACATAGCTATGTCTTACAGAAAAGGGGATCTTTTCACCTGAAAATCTCCTGAACAGGTTCCGGGTTAAGATGGCGGCAGAGTAAGAAGCAGCTCTTAACCTCTCCTGACTGAAACACACAAAACTCCTCAAGGGGACATAAAAACAAGTCCAGACGAACGGAGGAACCCCACAACAGGGCACAGTGTGGAAGGTACGTGGAATCGAGACATTTCCAAGCTACAAAGGGCTCTTACTCAATCGCGGGCTGAGCAACCGCCCCACCCCCACCCCCTCCACACACACCACCTATAGCGCCAAAGCCAGCTAAAAAGAAATAGAGCAAGTTTGGGGCACCCATCGAGTCATTGGCAGCTCCGGGGCCTGTTCCTGAGAGCAGCAAGATTTAGGACCCCAAAAAGCTAAAGAAAACACACAAACACTGAGCGTATAAGCAGGGCTCAGAAAACGGACGCAGGGCACAGAATGCGGGCTCAGAGCGCAGGCACTGGCGGAGGCATGGGTGGAGGCAGACAGAGCCAGGAGCTAAAGCTCTTAAACCCTGAGTGGGGAACCAGTGCAGATGGGTATATGACTGTGGAAGCAGCGCCCTGAGACTTGTAAAGAGACCTCCAGCAGAGGATCAAGCAAGGGGGTCCACCAGGGGGCTTGACCTTGGAAAAAACCAGAACTCAGACCTCAGGAGCCAAAAGACCGTGGACAGACCCTGAGCGTGAGGATAAATCTGAGAAGCTTCTGGGCTAATGATGGCTACCCAGTCTCAGGAAGTTCAGAAGAGAAAGATTAACAAGAAAAAGAAGTCTTTAACACTCGACAACTTTTACACAGAGAAAATCCAGATAACCGAGCAAACAGAGGAGGAAAACAAACAAGCATCCGGACCCTCCTCAAATAAGGAAAACTCCTCACAAGCTATGGAAGAGTTCAAAACTGAGATTTTGAGGGAAATGGAAGAGATCTGGCAAAAAAATAACAGTTTAAAAGGTAGAATCTTGCAATTGAAAAGTGAGGCTCAGAAACCAAATGAACTGATAAGCAAATTGAACACCAGAAATGACCAGATTGAAAAGGAATACCAGAAGATTATGGCCAAAAAACAGAAGATTATAGCCGAAAACCAGAAGATTATAGCCGAAAACCAAAAGATCATAGCCGAAAACCGAAAGATTATAGCCTAAAACCAATCCCTAAAGGCTAGAATTGAGCAATTAGAAGCTAATGATCTCTCAAGACAACAAGAACAAATAAAACAAAGTCAAAAGACTGAAAAAAGAGAAAGAAACATGAAATATCTCAATGAGAGAGTGACAGATCAAGAAAACCGGTCTAGATGAGACAATTTGAGAATAATTGGTCTTCCAGAAAACCAGAAATTAATAGAAACCTGGACTCCATACTAACAGAAATTATTTGGCAAAATTGCCCTGAATTCCTACAACAAGAGGGCAATATAGACATAGAAAGGATTCATAGAACACCTGCGACATTCAATCCAGATAAGAAAACGCTCAGAAATATAATTGCCAAGTTCAAGAGTTTCCAAGCAAAAGAAAAAATCTTACAAGAAGCCAGAAAGAGACAATTCAAATATCAAGGAGCACCAATCAGGATCACACAGGATCTGGCAGCCTCCACGCTAAAAGA
>NC_058135.1:253431668-253446666 GCF_016433145.1 Gracilinanus agilis
AGGGTGTGGACTCGAAACTACCACACCAATGCAACTACCAACAATTTGGAAATTGGTCCTGATCAAGGACACATGACAAAACTAGTGGAAATGCGCATCGGCCATGGGTGGGAGGGGTGCGGGGGGGGGGGTTAAAGGGGAAAGGTGGAGCATGAATCATGTAACCATGTTAAAAATGAATATTAATAAATGTTTAAAAAAAAGAGGCACAAAAACCCAGTGAATAAAAGAGTTTTAAAAAAAAAAACAGAATTGACTACTGAAAAAAGGCAAAAATGTCCAATGAAGAAAAGAGTTCCATGAATAGTAGAATAGACCAAAAGGAAAAAGTGAATCAAAAGGTCATGAAAGAAATTCATTCTTTAAAAATTAGTATTGTGCAAATAGAAACCAATCACTTCACAAGAAATCAAGAAACAATAAAACAAAATCAAAAAAAGGGAAAAAAGAAGAAAATATAAAATATCTCATTGAAAAAAATTGACTTCAAAAAATAGATCCAGAGGAAACAATTTAAGAATTATTAGACTACCTGAAAGTCATGATAAAAATAGTCTAAATATCATATTAAAAGAAACTATCAAAGAAAACTGCCCTGATATTCTTGAACAAGAGGGCAAAATAGACTTTAAAAGAATCCACAGATCACCTCCTGCAATAAACTCCCAAATAACAACTCCTAGGAATGATATAGCCAAGTTCTAGAGCTCTGAGGCCATAAAGAAAATACTGCAAGCAGCCAGGAAGAAAACATTCAAATATCATAAAGCCACAGTCAGGAGTACACAGGATCTGGCAGCTTCCACATTGAAGGACGGGAAGGCTTGGAATATGATAATCCAGAAGGCAAAGGATTGGGTTTACAACCAAAAATCACCTATCCATCAAAACTGAATATAATCTTTCAGGGGAAAATATGATCATTTAATAAAATAGAAGATTTCTGTGCATTACTGAAGAAAAGATAGGACTTAAACAAAAAATATGATGTCCAAATACAAAATTCATTAGAAGCATAAAAAGGTAAATAAGAAAAAGAAATAATTTAAGGGTCTCAATAAGGTAGAATTGTTTATGTCCCTATTTGGAAAGATGATATTTGCAACTCAAAAATGTTTGTCATTATAATAGAAGTTAGAAGTATATATACACAGAGGGTGTGGTAGTAAGCTGGTTAGGGTGATGTGAAAAAAATCTAGCGGTGAAAAAGAGGATTATACTAAGAAAAATGGGAAAAGAAAAGGAAAATGAGGTAAATTATATCACATAAAGAGATGCAAGGAGAAAAGAAAACTGTTACAGTAGAAGAGAGGATGAGGGTGGTGACTGATAATACTTAAACCTTACTCTCATTGGAATTGGCTCAGAGAATCCTGTCTTACCCTACAGAGAAATAGAAAGGGAATAAAAAAAGGAATGGTGGTAGGGGAATAATACAAAGGGGTGAGAAGTTTGGAGGTGGTAATTAAAATGCCCAATAGAGAAGTAGGAGTGTAATATGAAGGGTGATTCTGAGAAGGGGAGAACTATAAGGTAGGCAGAAGGGGGGAAGTAATTAAAAATAAAACATTGATGTGGAGGGAAAGAGTAAAAGGAAAAAGGGCAGAATTAAAAGAGGAAAACAAGATGTAGGGGAATACACAGATGGTGTCATAACTGCGAATGTAACTGGGATGAACTCACCCATAAAACGGAAGTGGATGGCAGAGTGGATTAAAATCCAGAATCCTTGTAAATGTTGTTTACAAGAAACACATTTGAAGCAGATAGACACATACAAAATAAAAGCATGGGGCTGAAGCAGAATCTATTGGGATTCAATGTAGATAAAAAAGCAGGAGTAGCAATCATGATCTCAGACAAACCTAAAGCAAAAAATAGATTTGATTAAAAATAAGGAAAGTCATTAGATCTTGATAAAGGTAGTATAAACAATGAAGTATTATTAGTACTTAACATATATGCACCAAATGGAATAGCATCCAAATGTTTAAAGAAGAAATTAAAGGAACTTACAGAGGAAATAGAGAGTAAAACTATACTAGTGAAGGGACCTCAAACTTCCCCTAAATTAAATTAGAACTACCTAAATCTAATCAAAAAAATAAATAAGAAAGAAGTAAATGAAGTGAATGAAATTTTAGAAAAAGTTAGGTTTCATACATATCTGAAGAAAATTGAAAAAGGATAAAAAGAAATATACCTTCTTTTCAGCAGCACATGGTACATATACAACAAAGATTGACCATAGGGAGTAGGGCATAAAATCTTCACAACCAAATTAAGAAAAGCAATACTCATAACTATAACTTTTTCAATCACACAATAAAAATTACATCAGTAAGGGTTCATGGAAGAGCAAATTAAAAATTGGAAACTAAATAATCTAATTCTTCAAAACAGGTAGATCAAAGAATAAATCATAGAAACAACCACTGATTTCACGTAAAAGAATGACGATAAGGAGACAACATATCAAAATTTATGGGATATAGCCAAATCAGTACTTGGTGGGAGGGTGGGGTATTATATCTCTGAATGCTTATATCAATAAAATACAGAAATAACAAGTCAATGAATTGGGCATGCAAATTAAAAAAAAAACTAGAAAAAGAATAAATTAAAAATCTCCAATTAAAGATTAATTTGGACATCCTAAAAATCAAAGGAGAAATGAATAAAACTGAAGGTAAAAGAAAAATTAAACTAATAAATAAGAGTAGGAATTGGTTCTATGGGGGGGGGACAAAATATAAAGAGCATTGGTTAATTTGATTTAAGGAAAGAAGAGAATCAAATTACTGGTGCCAAAAATGAAAAGGATGATTTCACCTCCAATGAAGAAGAAATTAAAGGAATCATTATGAGCTGTTATTCCAATATGACAATAAATCTAAAAATCTCCATGAAATAGATAAATATTTACAAAAATATAAATTGCCTGGATTAACAAAAGAGGAAAGAGAATACTTAAATAATCCCTTCTCTGAAAAAGAAATTGAACATGCCACCAATGAACTCCCAAGGAAAAAACCCATATTCAGATTGATTCACAAATCAATTCTATCAAGCATTTAAAGAACAATTAATTCCAGTACTATAGAAACTATTTGGCAAAATAAGCAAATTAATTCTTTTTATGACACAAATATGGTGTGGATATCCAAGCCAGGAAGACCAAAAACAAATGAAGAAAATTACAGACCAATTTCCTTAATGAACATTGATGCAAAAATCTTAAATAAAATACTAGCAGAGAGACTATAGCAATATATCACAATAAATATTCACTAAGACCAGGTGGGATGTATATTAGAAATCCAAAGTTGGTTTAATATTAGGAAAACTATCAGCATAATTGACCACATCAATAATTAAACTAACAAAAACTTATATAATTATCTCAATAGATGCAGAAAAAATACAACACCTATTCCTGTTTAAAAAAAACACTAGAAAACATAGGGATAAAAGGACCTTCCCTCAAAATAATATGTAGTATTTATTAAAAACCATCAGCAAGTATCATCTGCAATGGGGCTAAGTTACAAGCCTTTCCAAAAGATCAGGAATGAAGTAAGGATGCCTATTAATACCACTATTATTTGATATCATACTAGAAATGCTAGCTTTAGCAATGAGAGATGAAAAAGAAATTAAAAGAATTAAAGCAAGGCAACAAGGAAACTAAACTATCACCCTTTTTAGATGATATGATGGTATACTTAAAAATCCTAGAAAATCAATTAAAAACTAGTTGAAATAATTAATAACTTTAGCAAAATTGGAGGATACAAAATAAAACCACACAAATCACCAGCATTTCTATATATTTCCAACAAAGCTAAGAAGCAAGAGTTAGAAAAAGAAATTCCATTTAAAATCACTCTAGATCAGTGATTGGCAAACTTTTTGAAGATGAGGCCAAAGGAAAGGAAATGCTCATCTGTCAGTCTGTTTCTAAGGCAACTCTTTCAAAGTTTCATTGTATTGTATCCTACTCATTGTAGTTGTCAGATTAGGAATAATGCCACATGGCTGGATAGAACATTTCAGGGGGCTGCATCTGGCCCATAGGCCGTAGTTTGTCCATCACTGCTCTAGACAATATAAAATATTTGGGAATCTATTTGCCAAGAAAAATGCAGGAATTATATGAGCACAATTACAAAACACTTTCACACAAATAAAGTTAGATCTAAACTATTGAAAAAAATATTAATTGCTCCTGGGTAAGATGAGCTAATATAATAAAAATGACAATCTACCTAAATTAATTTAATTATTCATTGCCATATGAATCAAACTACCAAAAATCTCTTTTATAGAATTATAAAAACTAAAAACAAAATTCATTTGGAAGAACAAAAGGTCCAGAATATCAAGATGTGAAGCTGGTGGCCTAACAGTATCAGATCTTAAACTGTACTATAAAGCAATAATCATCAAAATAATCTAGTTCTGGCTAAGAAATAAAAGGATGGATCATTGGAATAGATTAGGGATAAATGACCACAATAATCTAGTGTTTGATGAACCCAAAGATCTCAGCTTTGGGGATAAGAATTCACTATTTGACAAATACTGCTGGGAAAATTGGAAAAAAGTATGACAAAAATTAGGTTTAGATCAATATCTCATACCCTATACCAAGATAAGGTCAAAATGTATATATGTTTTAAACATAAAGAGTGATATTATAAGTAAATTAGGGGAACATAGAATAGTTTACCTGCACAATCTATGGAGAAGGGAAGAATTTATGGCCAAACAAGAGACAGAGAACATTATAAGATGTAAAATGAATAATTTTGATTATATTAAATTATAAAGGTTTTATATAAACAAAACCAAAGCAACCAAGATTTGAAGGGAAAAAACAAGCCAGGAAAATTTTTTATAACAAATTTCTCTGATAAAGGTCTCATTACTCAAATATATAAAGAACTAAGTCAAATTTATTAGAAATCAAAATATTCTCCAATTGACAAATGGTCAAGGGATATGAATAGGCAATTTTCAGAAGAAGAAATCATAGCTATTAATAATCATATGAAAAATGCTCTAAATTGTTCTTGATTAGAGAAATGCGAATTAAAGCAAATCTGAAATACCACCTTACACCTATCAGATTGACCAATATGACAGAAAAGGAAAATGATAAATGTTGGAGAGAATGTGGCAAAATTGGGATACTAATGCATTGTTAGTAGAGTTATAAACTGATCCGACCATTCTGGAGGGCAACTGGGAACTATGCCCAAAGGACTGTAATACTATGCATACCCTTTGATCCAGTAATACCACTACTCGGTCTATATCCAAAAGATGTTTTGTTTTGTTTTGTTTCTTTTTAATTAGAAAGGACTTATTTGTACAAAAATATCTATAGCTACTTTTTGTGTTGGCAAAGAATTGGAAATTAAAGGAATGTCCTTCATTTGGGGAATGGCTGAACAAATTGTGGCATATGTTGGTAATGGAGTACTATTGTGCTATAAGGAATGATGAACAGGATGATTTTAGGAAGAGTTGGAAAAACCTACATGAACTGATGCAAAGTGAAATAAGCAGAACCAAGAAAACATTTTACACAGTAACAGCAATATTGTGAAACGATCAAATGTGATAGACTTTCCTGCTAACAGCAATACAATGATCCATGACAATTCTGAAGGATTTATGAAAAAGAATGCTATCCACCTTCAGAGAAAGAACTGTTGGAGTAGAAATGCAGATGAAAACATATGATTTGTCATTTGTTTATTTGGGTATAAATTCTGGGGTTTTGGTTTTATAAGATTATTCACTTACAAAAATGAATAGTATCGAAATATGTTTTGTGTGATAATACATGTATAATACAAAAATAAATAAATAAGAGATAGAATATGAAAAGTATGTTTTAAAACATTCTTTATTTTTATTGGGGAGATTTTTGTCTGTTTCTTTGACAACATAATGTTTTGCATGACGGCAAATGTAAAATGTATATCAAATTGCTTGGCATCTCAAGGTTGGAAAGAAGGAGAGAATTTGGAACTCATTTTTTTAATTAATGATTAAAATTGTTTTTATATCATAATTGGTAAAAATGAAATTTTTTAGACTTAAAAACTCTAATCAATTCAGGTCTAAAATATTCCTCTCTTGGAATATGAGCTCCTTGAGAGCAGGGACCATCTTTTTTATTTGAATCTTTAGCACTTAGCATAATATTCTGAATATTTTAAGCCATTAATAAATGCTTCATTCACTCAAAATTAAATTAAATAGGGGGCAGCTGGGTAGCTCAATGGAGTGAGAGTCAGACCTAGAGACAGGAGGTCCTAGGTTCAAACCCGGCCTCAGCCACTTCCCAGCTGTGTGACCCTGGGCAGGTCACTTGACCCCCATTGCCCACCCTTACCAGTCTTCCACCTATGAGACAATACACCAAAGTACAAGGGTAAAAAAAAAAATTAAATTAAATATACATTTCAAAAATCATGAGTTTATATATTTTCAGATTTAAACTATTAAGATTTTAAAAATTGCTGTGAGTTTATCTTACAGTTAGGCCTACCTAGATCTTCATTTTGAGTAGAATTTGGTAAGGACTCGAGGACTTGGATTCAAATCCCAGTCAGGCAACTGATTATCTCAAGCATGTCATTTATATGTCCTGGGACTTAGTTTCTTCAAGAGACAAAGTGAAGGGATTGATATATGTAAACAGGAAGGTCCCTTCTAGCTGTAAACCTGAGCTAATAATAGATGTCACAAATGTTTAATTTTATACTACCTAGAAAAAAGGAAAAATTGAGAATGATTCCTTGAGAGTGATTTGTCCAAGTATTTTAAATTCAACATTTGACTTAAGCACTAAACTGCCAATTAAACTGATAAAAATGACTGAGCATCTGTAATTTAATAATGTAACCATTAAATTATTATTTTAGTCTGCAGTCAAATAAAAAATGATGAGATAATTCCAGGATACAATACATGCATTTTTTTCACTATGGAAAATAGCAAGGTACTGATTTATTTATTTTAACTTTGAGATGACAGAAATTACAGTTGGGGGAGAAGGGGTTCCCCAGTATGGATACTCCCCCCCCCAGAGTATTCTGATTCCAGTAATTATTGGTACTCCCCAAAGTACTTTGCATTTATTTTAAATATGTTTTGCATATTATAGTGCCTGCTTGTTGTGATTGTTTATTCATTTTTCAGTCAAATCTGATTCTTTGTGATCCCATTTGGGGTTTTCTTGTCAAAAAGTACTGGAGTGGTTTGTCATTTCCTTCTCCAACTCATTTGACAGATGAGGAAAGTGATGCCAACAGGGTTAAGTGACTTGCCCAAGGTCACAGAGCTAGTATGTGTTTGAGTCCAGATTTCAACTCAACTCTTCCAGACCCTGTCCTGTATTCACTGTGCCATTTAGCTGCACCAAATGTTACTTCTTTTTTGCCCCAAAAGCACTTTGTTGGCAGGAACTTTGCTGCCCCAACATTTGATATATAGTAGCTTTTAGAATTGAATACTTTATTCATTTTTCCCCTCAAATTTAACTCTTCCCAAACCAATTTCACTAATTTTAGCATCTAGCCTTATCAAACATCCCTGTTATTCTTCCTGACAATCAGGCTCAAAATCCTGGAGCCATCTTTGATTCATCTGCTTCCTTCATCCTCTAGATCCAATTGGTCATCCAGGCCCACCAAGTTTTCCTTCAATGCATTCTTCAGTCTCTTTCTCCATTGTTTCCTATTCCCGCAGTTACCAGACTAGTCATCACTTGATGTAAAAGCCTCCTTCCTAGATGACTTCCCTAATTTTGATCTTTCCTTCTTCAATTCATCTGGTCTCTCTGTTCCAGTTTCATTGTCTATAATTTTCATTTATTTTGTTCAAATACCTTCCATGGATCCCTGTTACTTCTAAGTTCAATGCTTTAAGGTCTGATTAAAGATTTAGCCTTGATTGGATGTGAGTAGTTTCTCTCCTAATGCAAATCATATTGGTGGATAATCATTGGGAGTTTCTTTCTCTGATTCCACTCAGTGGAAATGCATGTTGTCTATGGGAGCGGGTGGGAAGAGGGGAGGGAAAGAACATGAATCATTTAACCATGGAAAAATTTTATTAATTAATCAATAAAATAATTAAAAATAAAAATACAATTGTGAAAAATATATTCCCTTGTAGACACATTTATGATGAATAGTCAGATACCTAGCAAGCACTTATTAAATACTTCCTTTGTATTAGGTAATGTGCTATTCACTGGAGGTACAAATAAAGAAAAAAACATAGTCCTGGGGGATCCAAGTGGTTCAGTGGATAGATTCTCAGGCCTGGAGATGGGAGATCTTGGATTCAAATATGGCCTCAGATACTTTTTAGTTGTGTGACCCTGTATGAGTCACTTAACCCTTATTACCTAGCCCTTACCTCTCTTCTGCCTTGGAACCAATACACAATATTGATTCTAAGACAGAAGGTAAAATTATCTCCTTTGACTCTTACAACCCTAGAAAGTAGGTGATGTAATTATCTTCATTTTACAGTTGAAGACCTGCACAGTAGTCACCAGCTAGTATGGGAGACAAGATTTGATCTCAGGTCTTCTTAATCCCAAGTCCAGGGTTCTATCCACTATGCCATATGGCAGGTTGAATAACTAAACCAAAAGTTCTTTGTCAACAGATCAGTAGATCAAAGTCAATTTAGAAGGACTTTGTCTAGCAGCATACCACCAATAAATGGCCCTGGACTAACCTTGACATTTTTTTCCAAGACTTGGACAAGGATATGAAAGTTATGATCTTGAAATACGTTCATGTCAGGAAGCCAGAAGAGATGCCTCCTATGTTGGATAACTGAATGAAGGTTTTCAAAAGCCCTGATGGGGAAAGATGAGTTCAAACTAACAAACCTAATGTTATTATAGACAAATGTAAAGTCCTGCCATGAGGTTAATAAATATTTAACTGTACAAGTAAGTACATGCTAGAGGAAATCTGGAACTGCAAACTCCATACGAGGCAAGTGAGTTGCAAAGCAGTAAGAAAATATCATCTGATTTCAGGCATCTTCACAGATATTTAATGTCTAGAACAGGATGTCAAACTCAAATACAAATGGAGCCACCAGAGCATATAGAAACATTCATCCCTGTGATGGTAAAATGGACTTAGAAAACAACACATTGAGATATCCGTGTTCTAATATATTTTTATTTATTCTGGTAAACATTTCCCAATTACGTTTTTTTAATCCTTAATTTCTGTCTTAGAACCAATACTGTGTATTGGTTCTAAGACAGAAGAGTGGTAAAGGCTAGGCAATGGGGGTTAAGTGACTTGCCTAGGGTCACACAGCTAGGAATTGACTAAGGTCAGACTTGAATGGAGTATCTCCCTTTTCTCAATCCACTGAGCATCCTTGCTGTCACCCCCACCATTATATTTTTAAACCCTTAACTTCTGTGTATTGACTCCTAGGTGGAAGGGTGGTAAGGGTAGGCAATGGAGGTCAAGTGACTTGCCCAGGGTCACACAGCTGGGAAGTGTCTGAGGCCGGATTTGAACCTAGGACCTCCCATCTCTAGGGCTGACTCTCAATTCACTGAGCTACCCAGCTGCCCCCAGCACCATTATATTTTAATCTAGTTCCTATAGCTCTGACAAGTGTTTTCTGCAGCTTGTTTGACATCACTCATCAGCAAAATGAAACAATATATATACTCTGTTCTTCACAGGTCAGATAACCTGAGACCACATGAATTCTGAGTGCTACATTTTTAATCTCATTTCTTTATCTTTTTTTATCTTTGTCTCATGTAAAGATTAAAATATACAATAACTATTATATTTTATAAAGTTTATTAATAATAACTAAAGTAAAAAAAGCTAGCTAACCCAAGTTCCAGTCTCAAGAGAAGAGAGAGAGGGAGTAGTTACAGAACTATATAAACAAAACATGACCACACAACATGGTGAAGAGATTAAAAACAATTCTGGGAAATACGGAAGGAATTCTGGGGAACGTAGTTCAAAGGTACAAAATTCTCTAATTATACACTCATAAAAAATCTTTCTCCACTCGTTCCTCCCTCAGGAAGTCATCCCTTGTAACAGAGGTTTTCTAAAGAAAGAAGAAAAAAGCAGTTCAGCAAAACCAAGCAGAGTATCTGTTGTGTCTGTTAATATATGCAACATCACGCCCTTAGCCTTTTACCTCTGCAAAGATGAAAAGGAGGTGGATTCTCTCAGCTCTTCAATGAGGGCCACCAAGCTTAGTCCTAATAATTTCACAGCCCTGACTTTTGGGTTCATACTAGTGGCCTCATTGTGATCTCCTTTTCCTGATTCTTTCTGAATCCATTCATAAAAGTCTTCTCATATAATTATTCATTTCCTCTTTTTTTTTCTTTTAGAAAATTTATGAACTGCAGTGTGTGCATGGGGATGATCAGTATGGTGAGTAGCCTCAAAAACTAAGTCATCGGAAGATTTTATATTGAGAAAAGTTTCAAGAGAAACATATTGATGTCTTCAAACGTCCAAAGGGCTCTCATGTAGAACAGAGATGAGATGTAATCCACCTGATATTAAACATGTTTCCAATAGGTGGAAATTAAGAGGAATCAGATTTTGGCCTAATCAAAGAAAGGAATCTCTTACGATTAATGTTTTCCAAGTCTGGAATGAGCTACTTTTAAGAAAGTGAAATCCTCATCATTGAAAGCTGGATGGCCATCTCCCTAGGATGGCGTAGAGAGGATTTCTGGAATGGGTGGCTGGTTGGCTTGGATAACCTCTAAGAAATCTACCATTGGATTTTTCAGTTGGTCACATTACTCAATGCCTGGGAGCAGTAAAGAAGTCTTACCATTAAATCTGGGTCAACAAGGTCCAAAATGTATCCCTGAATGAATTAAGCAGGAGCCCTCTCTGCACCTCCCTTCTTCCATATGCCATTTTCCAGATGGCTGAGGACTCTGGAGAGTCAGCTGTAACCATCACCCTCCTTTACCCTCCCCAAAAGCATATCTTTTTCCCTTTACATAGCCCCCAGAGTCCAAGAGAACTACCTTCTGGCCATACAAATTCAGCATACCCACGACAGCATGGGGAATTATGATCAAAATTCTAAAAATGAACTCCAGAAGAGTGAGCTTAATACAGAAATTTTGTTCCAGATTGTGTCCTGTTTACAAAGGCACATATTGTGCTGACGAAGGAAGTTGGAGGGCTCTACTTTTGTGATGGTGGCCTAAAAGCAGTGCCACCCACCAGTCCAAGTTCAGCTCTGCCCCTGTCTGGTCCCATCAGAAAAATATAAATTAGAAGCTGAATGCCTTTTATGCCACATTTCTTGTCACACACACACACACACACACACACACACACAACATGTTCACACACTCAGAATGTCTGACACTTTTACAAAACCACTTCATTGAGTGAAATTTAAAAATCTGTGGTCACTCTTCTATTAACTTTTGGGCTTTTAACCCTCATTTCTCCAGGCTAACTATGGTCTTTTGGAGTTCATAGGTCAATTAATAAATGTGTACTAAGCACTTACTATGTTTTAGGTGCTGAGTTTATGGAGATAGTCTTTGTGCTCTAGAAGTTCATATTTTATAACAGAAAATAGCACATTCACAAGAAAGTGCAAGATATATGCAAAAAAATATATATATATATATATATATATATATCCAATCAGACATGGTTGGTTCTGCCAGGTTAGAAGGGAAGCGTCTGGCAAAGAAGAAGGAGACCCTTCTAGAGTCCTTGACTTTCTGTTCCAGCCATTCTATCTGACTCCATTGCTCCTGCAAGTCTGCCTCCACCCATCACCCACCCTGAAATTAGGGTGGCTCCCCCAAACCTCTTAACCCCTCTCAAGGTTCCAAGGTTCCAAACTACAGACAGTCACCTACCAAACTGGGAGGACTCCACTTTGGGACTAAATTCCTAAGAATGATGGTAATCTCTCCAATCTTGTCCCTCATGAACAAACTTCCACCTCATTTTATACTTTCCTTATCCCAGTGATATTGAGAGGGTTTTTAAAAATTCCATTCAAGTTTACAGACCTCAGAATTTAGAACCAAGTTAAGAATGCTTGATCTTAGGCACACACACACACACACACACACACACACACACACACACGTATTTATGTAGGTATGCATGTTATAAAAGATATACAAGGCAACCTTAGGAGTAGAAGCAAAGACATTAGCATTTGGGAAGATCAGGAAGAGCCTCAGTTACTTGGGATGCATCTTTAGGGAAACCAGGATTTTTTTAGAGTAAAAGGTGAGGAGACATGACCTTCCAGACATGGGTGGTTGGGGGAACATCTGAAGAAAAACACCAAGAGGGAAAATGTAATGTTTGTAGAATAATCAGTGTGACTGGACTAGACAGTTTATGGAAGAAAATGAAATGTAATGAGATTGGAAAGGTAAGAAGGGGCCAAATGGTGAAGAATTTGAAACACCAAACAGAAGAGTTTCTATTTGATCTTAGGGGTAATAGTGATATCAGAGTTTATCGAGTAGAGAGATATGTGTGTTTGTGTGCATGCTATAGTCAGATCTGCATTTTTGACGATCGCTTTAGGAACTATTTGGAAGACAGATTGGAGAGGAAAGAGAATTTAGAGAGACCAATGAAGAGGCCATTGCAATTATCCAGAATAGAATGGGAAAGGGCTTGAACTAGTAGATCCATGGCCAGTCTGCTCTTTTATATTTCAGTGGATCTGTGATCTCAGCATGGATGGATTCCTTCCAGTGGTATCCCATTTCAACCTCTCTATGCCCAATCCTTCTTTGTGACTTATCCATATACTTCCATAAACCTCCACAGAGAAACTATTCAATACATTAGAAACTTATTCTCTATATTGCATTATTGTAATTGCATTATATTCTGAGACTATTATCTCATCCATGCAGTGAAATCCTATGGTTCACCTATCTAATTCTCAGGGAAAACTTAAGTCACCTTTATAGGGTCACTCATTGGCCCTCTGCAACTTCAAAGTATAACTTATAAGTCTTTGAGACAAATCCCTCAAGCATCAGCTCCAAAATCATTTGGTTCTTTTCCAAGACACTTAAGCTTCATTTTCCTTAGCTGTGAAATGGGAATGATAATAATTTCACACTTCACTAGTTGTTGGGAGACAAGGACATTTTGAATGATAGAACACTGTACAAATATCAGTTGCTGGTGTCTTAGGCATTATATGTGAATAGTCTGTTAAATATGTTTTCATACTAGGATAATAGGAGAGGCTACTATTACTCTGAGGAGTAAATGGACTTGGAATCTGGAAGACCTGAGTTCAAATTCTAACTCAGATATTGATTAGATGTTACCCTTGGCAAGTCACAACTTCTATTTCAATTTTCTCATTGGTTAGATGAGATGGCTGAACCCCATTATAGCTTCTGAAGTTCCTGGCACTGCTTTTAGACCACCATCACAAAAGTACATGTATGAGTCACAAAGGAGAGGGTATAGATAGGCTGGAACAAATACTTCTAGAGGGAATCCATCCATGTTGAGATCTGACACTGACACTGACACTCTAAATCTATAATTCTATGAGGAGTCTGAAAAATGATTGGAGGTGATTTCTACATATTTCTATAGTTTCTAAGTTTGAAACATATAGAAAAGAGACAGAAACAGATAAAGACAGAGAGATCATAGATGTAGAACAAGGAAGGATCTTAGAGGTTATCTAGTCTCACTCATTTCCCAGATAAGAAAACTGAGGCCCAAGGAATGAAGTGACTTGCTCACAGATACCCAAATAATAAATGGCAGAGCCAACATTTGAACCTATGTCTGCTAACTGCAAATTTAGCGTCCCTGTACTTCCCCCTTTCTGTCTCTAACACCAGCAAATCATAAATGTTGATTGATTTTAGTTTTCTATCTTCAAAATTGGTCTCTGTGAAGTCAGGCAGACCTCAAAAACATCAGACAGTTCAGTAGGGAAAAAAGGTTTAAAAACCCATTAATTGCCTCCTACACTCCTGCCTTTAAAAAGATGCCTTTGCTGCCACAGGACCTCTTGGTTGAGTTTATCACTTTTCCATTTTCTGTGTTGGTATTCTTGAAACACAATTCCAGAGTTTCTCTCTCCATGTGACTCCTTAACTTAGTGACAAGGAAAAAGTGGCTTCCTAAACACCACTGAAACTAAACTGCCAAAAGCATCAGGTTTACGATGCTACATTTGGAAACCTGGAGGTAACGGGAGAGAAGGCTGATGCATCAACGGAGCTTTATAGATCATTAGTCAAGGAAAACTCAGATGCTGGAGAGCTACAATTATCAACTGCCTAGTCATTCTCTGAATCAACGTGGGCTGAAAGATTGGAAAAAGGGACTGAGAAACGATAATGATAATAATAAGGATCTGTTCCAGACCCAGAAGAAGAGACAAATATAAGAATGTTGTTACTTAATGAGGTAAAGGAAAGGAAGCAGAGATCCTGGGAGAATAAGACTATTGTGTGAAATCTCTCATGTCTACAGACATGATGAAATGAACACCAAGGTGAGGGATAAAATTACTATATATGTCTACAGCTTGGAGACAGTCAATGCTTAGATGAGGTTCTTCAAAGTGTTCATACCAGCCAGTTAAAATAACCAAAGGAAGCCATTGGCCATCAGGGCAAGATATGAAAGAAATATTTCTGTATCTAGAAAAGCCCCAATTAATATGGTGCAAAACTTGAAAAAAGTAACTGGAAAGCTACTCAAAGAAATTAATTCATTCCTCCCACCAAATAGCTACTTAACTCCCAGAAATGAGAATCTTTTTTTTTTTTAAAAAAAAACTTGTTCTACCAAGTAAAGAGGAATGCTACACAGAATGTAACTCAGGCAGAAAAGAGAGAGAGAGAGAGAGAGAGAGAGAGAGAGAGAGAGAGAGAGAGAGAGAGAGAGAGAGAGAGACAGTA
>NC_058135.1:253447016-253496674 GCF_016433145.1 Gracilinanus agilis
TATATGGCATATAATATAATATATATAATAATGTGAATACAAACAAATAATATTCCCCTATTGCTATCTATCAGATAAGAAAACTGGGGCCTTTAAGTAGTAAAACAGCCTTGAAGCTGGCAGAGATGACAGAGTTGATACTCTAACCCAGATCTGCCATACTAGGGCATTTCTATTGCCTCTCACTACTAAGAATGGGTCTTTTTATATTTATTTTCCTGCGTATTTCCTAGGCACACAAGCTCATCTATCAATGACGTAGGTCTGCCATGGGTTGACAGGACAAGTCTTGATTCTTTAAAAGTCAATTATCTAATTTAGGGTTCTCAACTGTCATCTCCTAACCAACTCTTGATCATTTCCCTATTTGGCAGCACTTACTCTAGAGATTAAGGAAGAGAAAATGTATAAGTGGAAATTTTGTACCTTTGGACTACATTCCCCAGAATTCCTTTGGTATTTCCCAAAATGCCTTTTGATCTCTCCACCATATTGCATGGTCGCATTTTGTATGTAGTTGTGGGTAACTCTGCCTCTCTCTCTCTTTTTCCTCATGTGCCGCTGGGTTGGCTCGCTCTTTGCTCTAGCTTTTTACTTTCCTCTTGCTTCAAGTTATTATTAATAAATTTATAAAATATAATAATTGGAGTATTTTGGATATTAATTTTGAAATTCACAAAAGAAAGATGAAAATCCAAAAATCATAGATCTAAAAATAAAGATAATTTAGCAGAAGGACATAGATATAATGGGATACTATATGATCAGACCCCATCCTCCATTAAACCAATATCAACCGTAGGAAATAAAAAAGGATGTGTTGTGAGAGAGCATGCAGAGGAGGGCAATCAATACATTGAGGTTATGTGAAATAAAGCAAAATCAGGGTTCTTTGAAGGAACTGGAGGGTCTATTTTTAAGACATAGGTGAGACTTGGGGAGTGTCATGATAGAGATGAAAATGGATTAGACTTACAATGGGGAATTCTCAATATGGAAATTCCCTCTGTTGAGGCAAGTCTGCACCATCTCTGTGACTTATGCTATTAAAGAGTCTCCTACAGCCCTACGGTCAAAATATTTGCCAAAAGTCATCCAGTCAATATACATAAGAGGAAGACTTGAATTGGAATATTTTACACACATAGGCCAGTTCTCTACATGTCATGCCGTCATATTTTTTTCTCTTTTTTTAAGACATTTTAATTAATTAATTTAGAGTATTAAGAGTTGCTTTTAAATAACCAAAGATTGCTTTGGAAGTAAATTTAGTTTGGCCTCAGAGGGTAGAACTGGCATTAATGAGCAGAAGTTCCAAAGAGGCATATTTGGACTTGACATACAAAAACTAACCAAAAATAAAAACATTATAAAAGCAAAATAGGTTGCTTTAGGAGGTCATAGATTCTCCTTCATTTCAGGCTTTCAAGAATTGTCTAGATAGTCGTTTTTCTGATAAATCATAGAGGATATTCTCTTGGAGTAGAAAGCATCGGAGGTCCTTTCCCAATGTGACACCCACCGATTCTATGAATCTTTTACGTAGCATAGTTTTAATAACTTTCTCAACAGGCAAGCAACAGAGGTTGCAGCTTGAGAAGAGAGTGAAATTATTTATTCTTTTCAAAGGCTTGTGGAAGAAGAGGTCTCCTGAGTCAAATGGTATTTCAGAAATATCAGAGGAAAAGTTTACTTTTAGGTGGAGGGGTATTTTTCCCCCAGGTTGACTCCTCCTCATAATTCAAAACAGTAGGAGTGTGTGTCATTATCTCTTCTCAGAGAGTGCACATGTACTGTACAAGTACAATACATATCATCTCATTGTCACTGCTGGGAGCTTGTAGGAGTATTGGAAAAACTGCATTTCATGACAGCAGGTATTACCAAATGTAATGATACTTTGGTGTTAGGATAGTCTCGCAAGATTATCTCCATTTTTTAAGCATCTTGGAAAGTGGACATAGCTATTTTTCTCCTTCTCTGTTCTTATTACCACCCCCAAGTAGTGACCTTGATTCTCAGATTTTCTGCTTTTCATGTCAATCATTAAGTAATAGAGAATGGTTATTAGATTTCCCAGAGAGTTTCTCTTAATTTTTATGTGTGAGAGTCCCCACCCCACCCCCGAAAATGTAACTCACTTGCTTCCTTCCCTTCTTTGACTGGTTTATTAGGCTAGTACAAGAGAGACTATTGTACACAGTGATGTTGTGAGTTCTGTCAAATGTCATGCAGAAAGTAAGCTCTTCTGGATTTGCCACGATGGGCAACTATTTTGCAACTCATAGTCTTAAATAATTGTTGAAACCTCTGAGAGGATAAAGGATATCTCCAAGGTCACAAGAAAAAGTGTCTTCCAGGGGTAGGACTTGAACCATCATCTTACTGTCTTTGAAAATCACTTTCTATTCACCTCTTTTTGCCTCTTTGGAAGTAGAGAATTATTCTTGTATCTTGTCATTCCCTTTTTCTACCACTCCCCACAAAAAACTCAAAATTTCCATAGCTGCTTATTTTCTACTGTCTAAAATATCTCAACATGATCCTACCTTTCATAGTCATCCATTCCCCAATATTCATCTTCTGCTCTAGGCAGTTTTGCCTCTTTACTGTCCTACAAAACTATCTTGACTCTTTCCTACATTCCTATTGTTTCTGTCCTATCTCTCCTCTTCCAGATGAATCCTCTCTTTAAAATCCCAGATCAAGTTCCAGTTCTTCTAGGAACCCTTCCCTGATCGCCCAAGCAACACTCTGATCTACAAAATTTATCCAAACCATGCAAGTAAGCATGTGATTGCATTATTTCTTACCATTTCACTTAGGTTTGTTTTATCTCCTGAAGGAGATTATAAGTTCATTGAAGGTGCAGTCCCATGTATTTTATCTCTCAGCATCTAATGCAAGAAATCTTGAGCAGGGATACATTGAGAGTTGATAGAAGATGAAAGAGAAAAAGATATGTTAATATGTTACATTTCCTATAGAATCCTCTGTATTTTATTTTGTGAATTTAAAAACATTTTTCTCAAAAGAGATCCATAGGTTTCACCAGACTGCCATGAGATCCACGACACCCTGAAGGGCTAAGCACCTCAGAACTAATATAAAGCTGAATTAATAGGAGATGCTGCTCATCACTGCAACTTTCAGGAAAGCAAAATCCACTGTAACCAAAACATACACTCCCAAATCAAGTTATAAAGCAGTCCTATTTTAAGGGAACAGAATATTTCCAGTCCACCCTTCATGGTATAACCCCAGATAAATCCAAATGGACCAAATGCTAAGAACCCATACCAATTTTTCTCCCAGTAGTTTTGCATTGGGTGTCATTCCATTTATTCTTATCAGTAACTCAGGATTAATAGGTTATGGAGTCCTCAAGTTGGAAAATACCTCAGAACCCATCTTTTCCAACATGAACCCAAGAAGGCATCATCTGCCATAAAAAAGCATATAACCAACATAGGCATTGCTTAAAGACATTTAGTGAGGGACTAGTAAACCCACTACCTCCCAAAGTATATCCCACTTTCATTTATCCAACGCACATATATCTCCAAATCCCCCAGCACTGCCAAATGATTTACCAAATGTGCCCTAAAGGCTATCAAATCTACACCTTCTCCCTTAGGACCACTGAGCCTTTCCATCTGTCCTTGTGTTTAAACTCTCTTAAAAATTTAATTCCCTTACTTAGAATGTGAGCTATCTGAAAGCAAGGTTTGACACACTTTTCTCTATCTTCAGTGCTTAACATAGTGCTTGGCACATAGTATTTAATAAATGTTTTTCCATCCATTTTTCATTCATTCTTTCTTCCACATATTCTTATATATATGCATCTTACTTTTTAATAGCTCTACTAATTAGAAAATCTGTCCTTACATCTGGGTGAAACCTCCCTATTCTCAAAGAACTTATATTCTAATGCTAATGAGACTTAGAAACTATATCACAAATGGATAGTAAACTGCCTTGATAGATGTTGTGGCCACAACATATTTTCTTCCTCTTCAATAAAATCACAAATCTCTCCAGTTAGTTATTCCCATTTGTACACAAAAATGTCACACATAGGAGTCATTTAATAAATGCTTGTTAACTTACTCATTAATTTGCATGTTATTATATATATATATATAAAACAAGCAATAAGTTATTGATATCCAAGTCACTGATCCAAGAGCAGATGAAGCAGAAGAGTTTTCCCAGGGCCATAGAACATAGGATCAGATTTGTGAAACTGGAAGGGATCTGAGATGTCATTTAGTCTAGAAGTTCTTAATCATTTTCTATATTCTGGACCCTTCGGGGAGTCTAGTAAAGTTTAATGACATTTTCTCAAAATAATGTTTTTAAGTGGATAAAACAAAATACAAAGGATCCAAAGGAAAGCAATGATATTGAAATAGAGTTATCAATTTTTTTTAAGTTTGCAGGTTCCCAGATTAAGAATTCCCTTCCCTCCATTCCTCCCCCACTCCCCATATTTACTCCACTCATTTGTCATCTTGGAAATATCAAAATGAGGCCTATGGAGATTAAATGATTGACCTGAAATTTATTTAGTACTTAAAAGTTTACCATGTGAATTACTCCATTTTATCATCTTAGCAACCCTGTAGAGTTGATGCTATTATCATCCTCATTTTAGAGTTGAGGAAACTGAGACTTACCAAGCCCTCACAATTAGGTAGTGATCAAAATAGAAATTACACTCAGGTCTTCCTGTTTCTAACCCCAGAATGATCAACCATCAACTATTCCAACGAGCTGCCTCAAATATTAGCTATTTAGTAACCTGCCCAAGGTCATACAAAGAGTTTACATTCTCCTGGGGAACACAACATGGAGATAGTCAAGAAAATGTACTCTAAATACAAAGTCATTTCAAGGAGACAGCATTAATAACTAGGAGGAGGAGAGCCTGGAGGATTATTCCCAACATAATTCCCTCAAAGGGCTCCTTAGCTTAAGGATTCCACAGTCCTGGAGAGAATCAGCAGCCAAAAAATAAATGGACAAAACAAAAAGGAAAAAAAGAAAAACACCTATTTTCTCATCTGCATAGTTAGGAAAATTTATCAGCAGGTTTTTACTAAGGATAAGCAGGCCACGGATCAGGAAAGGTTTTGTCCTTTGCTCTGGGAAGTGGAAAGCAAAGCCTTTGTTTTGCTATGAAGTCACCAAAAATGAGACTTATGTTTTCCACCTTGCCAGGGCCATTTACTCTATCTGCTCTCCCTCGTTTCTTTAAGTCTTATGCACTGTATCCTGATTTGGGCTAAGAAATATTAAAGAAGCACAAATCACAGTTTCAGGGAATTTGAAGGATCTGCTTTTGAGTCCTGGATCATTATTATTATTGCATTATTAATAATACAGTCACATTAAAGATAATAATAGCAACTTATCATGTAATTATGACATTAATATTAATAATAGTTATAGCTCTGGTGCACGCAGCACTTTATGGTTACAAAATGCTTCTGAGATATCATATTGACGGCAGAGCAGCTCTCAGAGGAAGGGAGAACATGGATTATGGTCAGTGACTTATAATCAGAAATTTCCTTGGTGCACAGCATAGGGGTAACGGCAGGCTCTTAAGCCATTTCCTCTCAAGATGAGGCTGTCATTCCCCAAGCATCGAGTGTCAATCTATTAACACCAAAGGGCACGTAACTCCCAGACCCTACCCCTCAACACCTAGTCCTTCATCCTCCATGAGACCATCAACCCTTGGGAAGAGGAGACCTCAAGCCTCCTCAGAAACCTCAGCTACTGAAAACCCAGAAAAGAAAGTTCTTGCTGCCAAAATCCTTGACACTGTCAGATGGTTCAGTGTCGGAAATGGATGGCATTATGTCAATGGAAATGAAATGAAGCAAGATGGATGATCATCTGCCTTGCTTCTGTAACCCAAAGACCATTCATTCTGCTTTGCAGCTGACGTCTCTTCTGCTTATTTTTTTCTACCTCTATTAAAATATGAACTCTTGAAGGATAGGAGCCACCTTGCTTTCCTCTTCTTGGTACCTAGGACAATCCTTGGCATATAACAAACACTTAATACTTTTTCTATTTATTCATTCATATATGTACCCACAGCAAGCAAGCTCTAGAAGCTGTTTCCAATCTAGAAAAGCCTTTAAATATTTCCTAACTGGAAATGAAC
This sequence comes from Gracilinanus agilis, assembly GCF_016433145.1. Classification (NCBI taxonomy): domain Eukaryota; kingdom Metazoa; phylum Chordata; class Mammalia; order Didelphimorphia; family Didelphidae; genus Gracilinanus; species Gracilinanus agilis. The sequence continues at coordinate 253,453,201 of NC_058135.1, forward strand.
AGCACAAACGGAGAATCTCCTGCCCACAAATCTGCCCAGTAGGCTATGACTCTTTTTTTTTTTCAGTCCTAGTCACTCATGAAGACCATGCCCTATAGCCAACATAGATTCTAATCACAGGTTAAAAAGGAGTGTGCCCACAAATGAAGCAACAAATCCATAAAGTATAAATGAAGAGACTAAATGAGCTTTACTCAAATACACAAGAAAAGAAAACATTTATTAAATACTTATTTCATTAAATAATATATTATTATATTTTTATTAAATTGAATTCTACTTAATTAATTAAATACATATAAATACTCATAAGTAAAAGATAAATATTAAAAACAAATATTAAATACTATGTGCTAGGCACGGAGCTGAGTACTTTATAAACTCCATCTCATTTGATCTTTACAACAACCCTGGGAGGTTGGTGCTTTCTATTAGAAATTATTCTTATTAATTTTAATTTTCCTCATTTTGTACTTGAGGAAACTGAGGCAGAGAGAAGTCAAGAAATTTGCCCAGGGTCACACAGCTAGTAGGTATCTGTGGCCAGATTTGAATTCAAGTCTTCCTAACTCTCAAATCCACCATTTTATGTACTGTACTATTTAATCTGGAAAGGGAAATTCAGAACTTAAAACCAGGCCTTCCTTCTATTTCCCAGTCAAATTCTATTTGCTGTAACATACTGCCAACAGAAAGATGTCTTTTTTATCTTTTTGTTACAGATATGTGATTTTAATTATCCCTCCACCAATGAAAATCCGAGCCTTTTGGATTAATAATGGAATTATTAATAGTGATCATTAAATTAATAGCAATTTTTCATAGAACGTTTTCTGGGACCCCCAAGAGTTTCACTTAATTGTCCTAGTTACATAGTTTGTATGTGTTGGAGAGTAGACTTGTACTCAGGTCCCCCTGGCTTAGAGATTATGGGGCTTCTATACTGGTTTTAAGAAAAGAAAAATGTCTTTTTTGTCATTGCCATATGATACTTCCTTTCTGTGAGTTCCTATTAAAAGAGAGTAGGGAAAACACAAGTAAAATCATGACATGTACATTAAATGTACTTTTCTCCTCTCTCAGTATTCTCCTTGGATTCACAAAATAGAGAAACTATATACAATTGTCGTTTCTGTGAAAATAGAAAAGTTAAGTCAATTTGATCAGCTATAAAAGTGAGAAAATGATAGTGTTGGTTCCCAATCATAGGCAGACAGGCCATACTCAGTCTATTTCATTTTCCTGCTGAATTTCCATTCTAGCTAGAACAGAAAATGATTCATAGAGGACTGTAGCAGGGAAGAAAAATACAAGATATTTGGGATGCCCACAGGGCCTCCAAATGCCTAAGCCTGAGAGAGGAGACCTTAGGAAGGTGAAAGATGTCAGAAAAGATTTTTCCCATAGGGAAGAGCAAAGAGGAAACGTGAGTTTCAAGCTCCCCTCTCTGAATCTTGTCTCTTTTTTTTTAAGAAAGACTCCCTCTAGGGCATGGCAATACATCCTCCATAGGAATATGATATTTCATTTCCTACTTCTGAACAATTCTCATTTCACCCTTGCTCAAACACAGTAGCTCCCTGATATAGACAAGGGGTAGCTAGGTAGTGCAGTGGATAAATTGCTGAGCCCGGAGTCGGGAAGACTCATCTTTCTAAGATCAAATCCAGTCTCGGACACTTACTAGCTGTATGACCCTGGGCAAGTCACTTAACTCTGTCAGCCTCAGTTTACTCATCTGTAAAATGAGCTGGAGAAATCAATGGAAAATCACTCTAGTATCTTTGCCAGAAATAAACCAAATGGCGTCCCAAAGAGTTGGACATGACTGAAAAACAACTGAACAGCAACAGCAGCATTGTAGTCATAGATAAAATAGAATACATCATCCTAACATTTAAAATTATCTACAATTATGGCTCCCCAAAGAATAATTTCTCCTTGTTGTTATACCTTCTAAACTTTCCAAAGTCATTCCAATTGTCCAAATTCCTATTTTTTAAGTCAATAACCAGTTTCTAGGTGAATGTCACTACAGGACTATAATAGCATGAATTTAAAAGCCAATATGACTTCTGTCTTCTATGTAATTTCCATTTGACAAATGCTTTTATTGATATAAGTTTACAATTGTGAGTCATTACACTATTTTTTGTCTCCTCTTAAAAGCTAAAAGAATGCGTGACATCTGAACTGTTTTATTGTTCTAGAGATGCAATATGATGGCTGTCATATGTCTATGAGTCACAGATCACTTCAGATTCCAAAGAATTGAACTTGAGACTCCTGCAAAGGACAGTGGAGAGGCAGATGGTGGACGTGTGCAGGCTGCAACACATTACAAGCAAGGTATTGGAAGGAAGAAATTGTGTAAGTGATATCATCAAAGATAGTTGGATTGTCAAACATAAGTTTGATAGATAGCCCAGATTGCGAGAGTAATAAATGGCCAACCTGGTGTTCCACTCATATCCCTAAATATCAAAAAATTTAATAAAGGTCTTCAACATATTGGATGGACCCACCCAACAAGCAATTGTTGGGAGGACATAGGCCAGGGGTTGGCAACTTATGGCTCTCGAGCCATATCTGGCTCCACCTCCCGACTGGCCAGTCTGGGAAGAGCCCCAGGATGTGCCCCAGGGGGCCCTTCAGCCCCTGCCCCATATTCCAGCGCCTTCCACCTCCATCCTCCTCCTTCCGCAGGCATTTATGGCTCTCACGGCCAAAAAGGTTGCCAACCATTGACATAGACAATACTTTTTCAGGATAGATAAGTTGTAGTCTGCATCCTTAGAGAGAATATCTATGCCAGTGTGTCCCACTATTGGAGGAGATATCCACTGCTCCATGAAATGCTAAGTATAAGGCAGAGAATTCATTTTAACTCAACCCAGATTACTTTCATTAATCCCCTTCTTATATCCCATCATGCAAGAGAAATATCCAATAACATAAACATTATTAGCTCTTTGAGGACAAAGACTGCCTTTTAATCATCTTTGGACCTCTCTTAGTGCCTAGTACATCACATAGGTAGTATTTAAGAGATGGTGGTTGAATTGAAATTACAGGAAAAAAATGATAGTTATCTGAAATGTCTAAGAAGAGAGTACATTAAGACTTAGTTCTTCATTGCATCCCTGATCTCATTCCTGCAGTGTACTTATAGCAACCCACCTCTGCCTTTTCATTATCCTTGACTCATCCATGTTCGCCCATCAATCTTCCACCAAAGATTCACTAAACATGATCATTCTCTTTATCTAAATCTTTTGATGTTGTATGGGTGCCAGTGCAACACAGAGGATATCTTATGGTTACCCTTGTTTTTGCTTCATGGCCAGTCTTCCTTCTTGAAGTTGAGATTTCTTTGATAATATCTTCTATGCCGTTTTTCCTGTGTAATTCATTAGCAGCATGCTCAGCCTACTCGTGGTAACCATACCCGCCTCCAAAAATGTTTGAGTGCCCTGAAACTTTAGTTCTTTAGAGACTTTGGCATTCTCTGCTTAGCAACCATCTAACATCATTGGTAGAGTATTAGTGTTCAAAGGATGGATATTTGTTTCAGGGAGAAGCTTGGCATGACAGTCTCACAAATGCAATCCAGACCATTCTTTTCCTATTTAATTCTGGGTCTGGTTCACTGTTCACACTTAGTATCTTTCTAAGACACATGTACTTAATAACCAGTTCTATGAACTGTTCATTGAATGGCTTATCATGGTCCAAACAGGAGGCATTCTTCAAATATTTATTCCCCTCTGTGGTTAGTTAAACCCCACTCTTTTGCATGATTATGAAACTCATTTAGGGGACCTTACCTGTTAAAATTCTACTAGATTCCTTGAAAGACTCAACAATAAAGATAACTCTGTTGGACAACCAGCCCTTTGATTATAGACATCAAGCAAAATATAAAACAAGGAAGTATATGCTTGCCAAAGAATGCTCTACACAGAATCCAAGTGGAAGAGGTGTTCTTCATAGATGAAAAGGATCTCCAGATGCTCCTATTTGCAGATAGAATTGTCCCCAAGCTACAGAATACAGCCAAGCCTCCAAAATAAGATTCATGATCACCAAAAGAGGAATGGGATGTTCTAGCTAATTTCATTTCCTGGATAATAAAGTTAACAAGAAACCCTTCTGTTGCAAATATTTCAAAAATATGTCAGTCTACTTGCAATACTTCACAACTAGGCTATGCTGAATGAAACTGAATGGTTCTTGATAATGAAGAATCTCTCATGTTAGGGTCTGAGCATGAATAAACTTCTCTCCTGAGGAATCTCATACATCTCTGAATCTCTCATGCACTTCTACATGGCATTTTGTGTCATCATTATTTGAACATATGCCTTGTTTCCCCTTCGGGAGCGTAAAGTCTTAGAAGGCAGAAACCATGTCTGATTGGGAACAGCATGGAGTAGTGGAAAAAATTCTGGATTTTGAATGAGAATAACTAGGGTATTCAAGTCATGGCTCAGCCCTAGATCATCTTTGGGTTTCTCACTTACCTTCGGTGAATTATTAAACATCTCCGAAGCTCAGTTTTCCTACTTGTAAAATTAACATCATAATGATGCTGTTAATGATACTTATAATAAACTAGCATTCAGATATTGTTTTAAAGTCTACAAAGCACTTTACAAATATTATCTCATATGATCCTCATAACCTTGGGTAGTGGATGTTAATATGATGCCATTTTATAGTGAGGAAACTGAGGCAAAAATACGTTGGCCATGGTTACACAACTAGATATGTGCTTGATGCCAAATTTGAAGTCAAGTTTCCTGACTCCAAATCTAGTGATACTGTGTCAACTAGCTAAAGATAATAATTCTTGCACCATCTCTCAGGGGTGTTGTAGGGAAAAATACTTTGTAAGCCATAAAGCACTCCATCAATATAAATGCTGTTTACACTCATCTCTGTGGCCCTATAATGCTTTGAACATAATAGATGCTCAGTAACTGTTCATTCAATGGAACTGAACTAACTAGTCAGTGTTCTTTTATGACTAGTAAGAGCAGAGTCTGTTTGGTAACTTGGCATTTTATTTTTCCCATCCCTGTTATCAGAATTTTGTTTTTTATCATTGCTTTTTACCCTTTTTTCTTGATAACTGTTTGCTTTGAGAGTTTGCTAAATGTCTGACTTCACTGAGGAGTATTCCCTTCACTGAGTGGATCTCAAATTCTCCACACCTCCTCTTCCCATGGAAAGATTATCTACATCTTCCTATGAATCCTTCATAGAAGATGGGCCCAATGTTACTGAAACTTTCCTCTAATTCTTCTCAGATTTCATGGATAACAGAGGCAACATTTGTTTTATCCATCTGTTTTCCCTTTCTCCTGTTCTGTGACCAGACTATCTTTTTTTTTGAGTCATGAAAGTTTTATTATCCAATGTCTCATGTGTGTGGGGATCATTTGCCATAATATTTTACTATTCTTCAGGCCTCTTACACCTTTTTTGCCCTTTGCAACATCTATAATTTTATTTTTCTGAAATTATTGCATTCCATTAACTGCAGTCCCAAAATACCAATGGAAGCACACTGACATAAAACAAGGAGCTCTTGAGAAGCATGAGATCAGTATAAAATCCAAATAAATTCTCAAATGCAATCTGTTTCAATCTCTTCATCTTTTTCAATTCAGGCGCCAGATATAGATAGTGACAGATTCACAATAGGTTTTCCATATAGCTACACATTCTTCTCTGGGAAAGGGATTTTTTCATCCTCTTTGTTTTTAAGAGTAGATAGCTAGGCCAAAGATGGTAGATCTCAGTTAGATGTTTCTATATCCTTCCTAGGCAAAATATCTTACTGAAATAGAAGAATCCTATTATTAACAATAAATCTTTCTTCTATTTGGACTCAATACAAGAAGTCTTCCTTGACACCAGTAGATATCTTCATTAGTTCACTTCTACATAGTAGAATTTTGAATGTATGTCCTACTGCCAGCCAGGCTTATAGGAAAAATCGAATCAGATTCACCTGAAATATAGAAGGTTTTAATGGCAAGCGAAAGAAATGGCTAATTTTTTTGCTTGCCAACAGAATTCAGAATAACTGGATAGCTGCCTCATTTAGCAAAGAAAGAGAGAAGAAATGAAACCAAATGAAAATCTCCTTTACCTTCTCTACTTGCTACGACTGGCAGGGCCAAAGGGGACTGGGGTGACTAGAATTCTGGGAAATAATTTTTACCCAAGGTAGACTTCTCCAAACCTCTGCTGATTATGGTCCTTATTGGACAGATGGTGCCTGGAAAACATGAATGATAAACATGGTTAAATATAGAAGGCAATCTTTTCTGTGTGCCAAGCAATTACTCAACATCACAGATAGGCCTGCCATCGACCCACAAGATAGCTATGGTTTATGATCTAATATATTAAGAAAATTGAATATTATTAAGAAACCATCAAATGTCACAGCAGCAGCTGACTGGAGAAAACATTTACCAGCAATAGCCTACACCTCAAATTAACAGAGTGTGGGAAGGCCAAAGTAACCTTCCCTGCTTTCTCCAAGTAAGATAAATTTAGAGCCTTATCCATAGCTGGCTTGATTATATACCACAAATATTCAATTACATGTAACCCAACTAGTCACCCTTTGTATTTGACTTTAAAGAAAAGACACCAAAAGGCAACAAGCTCATATTAATCAATAAATTAATCAACAAGCATTCATTAAGTATCTACAGTGCTAGACACTGGAGCCTACAGATGGCCTGCAGTAGGACATATGTTCAGTACAATCTCTAAAGCCTCTGTAATGCACTTGAACCAAACAAAAGACAATTATCACTTGAATTATCTTGGGCAAAATGCTTAAACAGCCTGTAAGATGAAAAAGTTGATCTCGATCAAAGATTTCTAACCTTTTTAGTATCATGGACCCCTTTGGTGGTCTGGTGAAGACTATTCATCTATCCTCAATATAATATTTTTTAATAAATGAAGTAAAGTGAAGTTTCAGTTAGAAGTTAGTGAAAATAAAGATAATTTTCCCCCACTCAAGATAACTGACCATCTACAACGTATCTATAAATTCCTTGGAAGGACTGGTGGAAGAGACGATTTCCAAGGTACCTTCTAACTCTAAACTCATAATCCTGGGCACTGGTCTCAAGTACTTCTCAGGAAAATTAGTTTGTATATTTGAGTTCTATGAGGAGGTTCACAAAATCTTGTCCCTGCTACATGTGTGCTAATATAATTTAGGTTCATAGCAGCTAAGGTACAAAGATCTAAGTCTTTGAATAGATATACAAAAGCTATGGCCCTATGGCTTCATTCACTATTGCTATGTCTACCTAAACCAAAACTGCCTTCCCAGACCATTACTGCCCCATTCCTAATGTATTCCTCTAGTAGAATATATAAGCTCTATGAAAGCAGGGACTATCACACTATTATGTTTGCATCCCTAATGTTGAGCATCATCACTGGAACCTGTTGTTGTCATTTACTCATTTCAGTCATGTCTGACTCCATGTGATCCCATTTTGTGATTTTCTTGGCAAAGATACTGGAATGGATTGCCATTTCCTTTTCCAGATCATTTGACAAATAAAGAAACTGAGGCAAACAGGTTTAAGTAACTTGTCCAAGGTCACATAGATAGTAAATATCTGGTGCAGGATTTGAACTCTTAAAAGAGGAGTCTTCCTAATTCCACACCCAGTGTTCTATTCACTACACCACGTAGTTGCCCCTTGACTAGGTTATAGTAGGTGATCAATATATTCTAGTTGATTGATTGAAAATCCTAATTATTAGTAAAATCCATAAATTTCTAGTATTCAAGTCTGGCTATGTTGAATACTTATGACAAAAAATGGAAAGTTAGGGAAACTTGGAAGGAAAATGAAGGAAATTAGCTGTTTTCATGATCCCAAATTCCCACATATAAATATATTGATACATTTTAAATGATGTTATATATTTCATATGAGAAAATATTGCTGGCATAAAAATTATTTCATACAAGTCTTGTTCTGATGACCTAAAGCACAAGAATTCCTAGAAACAAAGTTTGGGAAATAGTACTCTAACCGGTACAGTATTAATGAAGAAAAGGAACTGGGGTTCACTTGACAGCTAGTAGGTTTGAATCCCTGTTCTACCACTTACTAGTTCTTTGACTCTATTTGCTATATTATCTCTCTTGGTGAGTTTTCATGACAGTTTTTTCTTGGTTCCCATACTACCTAACTGCTCCCCCTTTGGTCTCCATCGGTTACAACTCATCTATATAACACACATCCTTATTGTAGGTATATCCAAGGCTCTGATCTGAGCCCAATTCTTTTCTTTCTTTCTACTCTTGGTGGCCACATCAGCTCTCTTTGTAGTAATCATTATCTCTTTGCCTATGATTCCCAGATCTATATATCTAGCTCTTGTCTCTCTCCTGGGTTCCAGTTTTCCATAACCAATTACTTTACAATACTTCAAATACAAAATATATGTCCTGCAAGCACATAAAACTCAACATAAACAAAACAGAACTCGTTGTCTTTCTCCCAGCTCCACTCCTCATCTGAACTCGCCTATTTCTTTCAAAGGCACCACAATCCTCCAGGTCTTTTTAGTCCCCAATCTCCGAGTCATCTTTGACTTTCTCCCCTCCCTCACTGCATGCATATGCCCAGTCAGGTGCAGTCTCTTTCACCCTTCCATATCTCTCACAAATCCCATTTTCTTTACTCATATAGCCAGCCACTTCCCTAATCTAAGCTTTAATTTTCCTCACTTGGACTATTGCATTAGCCTCCTAATTTGACTGCCTGCTTCAAATCTCTGTCTTCTTCATTTCCTCCTCCAAAGAACTGCTAAAACATATCTAAACATGTCCTAACATGATCAACTTCAGTGACAGAGACTGAGAGAGAGAGATAGAAAGAGATAAAAAGAACAGACAAAAAGAAAGATACAGAAAAACAGAGAAGGAGAAACAGGGAAAACAAAGAAACAGAAAGAGACAGACAGGACATAAACAGAGACAAAGATAAAGAGGGAGAAAGAGGGAAAAGAGAGTGAACAAGATAAAGAGAAGAGAAACAAAAAGAGAGACAAAGACACGGAGAAAGAGGAGGGAGAAAGAGAGTAGGAGAGAGACAGAATGAGAAAGAGACAGAATAGAAATGAAAAAAGAGATGAGAAGGGAGAGGGGAGAAGGGAAAAGGGGAGAGAGAGAGAGAGAGAGAGAGAGAGAGAGAGAGAGAGAGAGAGAGAGAGAGAGAGAGAGAGAGAAAGAGAGTTGATTCAAAATTCTGATCCTCCCATCTACATCACTTTTTTTATTCTTCAGTTTGCTTTCAAGTTAAGTAGTTTGGACTAGACAATCTAGATCATCCTGTAATTCTAAGATCTATGATTTTCTTACAAATCTATATGATCTTTATATCAGAGGCTCTCACAATATGAAATTCCTAAGTCTACTCCATTAACTTGGTTCATATCTTTCACTTTGGCAAGCCTGAGAATATCTCAAGCACCCAGATCACATTATTACAGATGGAAGTTTTATTGAAAGAAAGAAGAAACAAAACAGAGTTGAATGAATAATATTAAATATCAAAAAACATAGAAGTCCAAGGATCTTTAATGTTATGGATATGAGGATTCTGAAGGTGAAGTCTCCCCACATATGTCCTGACCTGAAAGTGCTATACAATTATCCAGAAGGGGAAGGGTGGAAAGGGCAGGGAGGTTTTCCCTAGCTTCCTGTCATTCTTCTTGGCTCCTTCGCCATTATGTTATTACCCTACTTTCTCAGGCAAAGCAAGTAGGCAATGTTTTTAAGGTTCTTCAGATATTTAGGCATACTTCTCTGGTTATAATGAAAGTCGATTTTTTTCTAGCTTGAACAAGAGCCCCAGTCTCCAACAACATGAATGGTAATAAAAACAGTAACAGTGAAAATGATGATGACAAGCAGTTCAAGCACCATCTTCTAATGGAAATCTCTCCTCATTTTCCCAATTGCTAGCACTCTCCATCTCAAACGATTTTCCCTTATTTCATTCTTTGTACATATATCTAACACTTAATAGGGTCTAGCACATAGTATGTACTTAATTATTAGATGATTAATTAATTAGCTGGTGCTATTTATTCTTGTCAGTTACTCAAACGGAAGAGAGAAGGGAAAGAAGAAAACATTATTACATTTACAACACGCAAAGATAGGCTTGCCACAAAGTCATTCTGGAAGGATTCTAAGAGGTTTAGTTGCTTCATTTAATAGATTAATAAACTGAGGAATGGAGAAGCTAAGAGTCTTGACCAAGAGAAGAGATAAAGCCCAGACTGGAATCCGAGTCCTCTGACTCCCAATAGCACCCTTTACATTGCAACACATAGCTGAAGATCTAACCAAAGACATAGCTATCTGATATTTTGTAGTCAGAGGAATCATCATAGCAAAAGAATGCCCTGAGTATTTATGGACATCTTTGCCAGAAAATTAGGTGAAAGAGTTCAAACAATGATTGCACTTTCACCACTTAACTCCTAGAGAAATGGAAAAACAGATACACTGAAATAGAACTCTTCTTTAAAATGGGCTTTGGCTAAGGAGAGATTGTTCCCATCACACATTCACTTTCACAGAGTGCCCCCAGTAGGGAAATTATTTTTTCTGTAATGGACCAAAAAGGAAAGCTCTGACTAATAAAAATATGCCCCTGTGGATATTCATAGAATTCTCAAACTGGAAATGGCCTTGAAGATCCTCTAACTCAAACTCCTTCCAACTTCTCTATTGCTATTAAAGAGCATATCATTTTTCAAATCACTCAAGTCTTTCAAGATTCCACCCTTTCCCTCATCTACTGTATCAAATCAGTTGCCAAGTATTATCAAATTTACCTGTAGGAAATCTTTTTTTTCATCTATCCCTTTCCCTCAATTTACTTTTACAAAATCAATATTCTAATCATACTAATGTACTTGGAATTGCATTTCCTATTTCCATGTTTTTGCACACACTATCTCTACCCCCTCTCCATGCCTAAAATGAACTTTTTTCTCAACTCTTAAAATTCTTAGCTTCTTTCAAGTCTCCACCCAAGTGCTACAAGCTAAACAATTGTTTTCTGATCCCCCCAGGTGTTGGTATTCTCTCCTTCTAAATTATCATATATTTATTTACCCCCCACTATAGCATATAAGATCCTTGAGATCAGGTACTTTTTAATTTTATCTTTGTATCTACAATACTTTTTTCACATGCCCTCAGTTCTTAGTATGTGTTTAATATGTATGTTCTTAGTATGTTCTTAATATGTTTAATAAGCTGCTTGTTGGATTCAATTGAATTGGTTTAGAAAGTGACTTGTCCAAGGTCAGAGAGTGAGGACATAATAAATCTGAGGTACAAAAATACACGTTCTGACATTTAATGAGTACTTTCTAATATCTCAATTAGTTTAATTATACATATAAACATTCTATCTGGGAGCCAAAAATTCTTTGAATATGGAGAAAGATGGACCAAGTGAATAAAACATGTTGATACTACTCAAGAATGTTCCTGTTCTTCATGGTCTATTAAATAAAAATCAAATTTAGACTGGCCCTTCACAATGTGGTGCTATTCTAAGATTAATGGCATGGTTTAATGGCATTGGCATCAAAGACTTGGATTTGGATCCTAACTCCATTCCTTATTAAATATATGACCTGAAATATATAACCCCTGCTTTTATCTCCCTATCTATATAATTATATATGTACATATATATATATATGTATAGAGAGAGAGAGAGAGAGAGAGAGAGGTGGGATCAAACTCAAATAGAAATAGACCACTAAACTATACATAATCATTCCCTGAGGGTTACATATTGATTTAGCAAACCATATACTAACATTATCTATATTCCATTGCGTCTTTATTATTTTGACAAATTGTTCCTAATTGCATTTTGACCTTGTTTGGTCACACTCAGGAGTATTGCTGGCACCCAGGGGAAAAGTATTTAACACCTCTGGAACAGAAGATTCCTGAAATCCCACTCAATTATCAAACCTAACATGATAAAGCTAATCACTCTTCCACATACCAGTCCTTAAAATACTTAAAAGCAGATGTCAAATCTAATTTGGCTAGAGAATAGAAAGCATGATAGGAGGTGGAATGGCAGCTTCCTAAGATTTAAAACTGGAAGGGGTAGAAGAGAATATCTACTCCATTGCCCTCATGTTTCTAATGAAGAAGCTAAAACCCAGCAACATATGATTTACTCAAAGTTAAACAGGTCACAAGGAGGATTTCTACTCACCTTTGATATCATATCATTCCTTTTCCACCACCACCCCCAATCCAACAAGTAAGGTGGCTTCAGAGGAGGAAGGATCTTGAATACTAGTAGGAGATGGAGGTGGTGGAGTGTTAGTGAGGACACAACAGGGAGCTATTGTTTCATTATCCACATAGAAGAGTCTGAGGATCCTGCTTCCAGAAAGGTATGATGCCATGCAAGGGAAGGAAACTATTCTCCAATTCTGAGTGTGATCAGACATTCTATAACTGGAATTGATCAGCTAAACATACAGTGAAGAGATAGACTGTTGGTTGTTTGTGGTGGTGGAACTGGCGTGCATTCAAAAGGCACTGAGATTTGGGAGTTTTTGTTATGATGTCTTCCTGCCTGGGTACAGTTGTACAGTGGTGGCCAGAATAAAAACATGACCTCTGACTCCATAGAGAATGTAAACTACCTTGAGTCAATTTAAACATTAAAAGAATCTCTAGGGGGCAGCTGGATAGCTCAGTGGAGTGAGAGTCAGGCCTAGAGACAGGAGGTCCTAGGTTCAAACCCGGCCTCAGCCACTTCCCAGCTGTGTGACCCTGGGCCAGTCACTTGACCCCCATTGCCCACCCTTACCACTCTTCCACCTATGAGACAATACACCGAAATTAAGGGTAAAAAAAAAGAATCTCTAACTATGCCAAGGGAAAGCTTGAGCATAACCCTGGATCATCCTTGGCACTTTGCCTTCTTTGTCTCTTTCTATATAATATCTGACTGCATCCAGGGTTGGTATGGAGATCTACCATATTATTTGTCCTTCTCTTGCCAAGGACTGTTCTCTCATTAGTAAACTTCCCCAAATAAACCCTAAGATAACCTGTTATAATCAAGCTGACAAGGGTCCTTCTTTCTTTAGTGTGTGTGTGTGTGTGTGTGTGTATATATATGTTAAAAGATATGACTGCTTACAATTGGCATAATCAGGGCAGAACACTTCTGTCCTCTTGTTTGGCATAGTTGGTAGGGCAGTCTGTGCTCCCCACAAATCTTGACAAATCTTGCAAACTTATAGGACATTGAGGGAGTTCAGCCTTTGAGTTGGAGCGAGGTCATGGACCTGTAAGTTCATGGCCCTGTTGTTGCTTCTGTCTCTCATATCTATCCTTCCTGCTTTTGATTAAAGGAGTGCTACAGATAGCTATGTCCTTGTAAGCTTTCTTCAGAACAGCAAACCACTGGAGGTTCAGAAGCTGGACTCTATTCTGAGTTTTGCACTCAAACCAACCCAGCAGCAAGACCATGAAGAATGACCTATGGGGCAAATCTTAGAAATAACTAAGACAAGGATCATCCAGATGTTGTGTTATAATTAAAAGTGCATTTGATGGAATCAATTCTATGTAGAAACTGCCCTAAGTTTGAGTTCATTGTGTTCAGTGACCAAGACTAAACCCAGCTAAGAAAGAAAGAAAGGAAGGAAGGAAGGAAGGAAGGAAGGAAGGAAGGAAGGAAGGAAGGAAGGAAGGAAGGAAGGAACGGAGGGAGGGAGGGAGGGAGGGAGGAAGGGAGGAAGGAAAGAAGGAGGAAGGAAGGAAGGAACAAACGAATGAACAAAGAGAGAGCACCAGGACAATACATTTTACAAAAGTGTTTTGTGTATGTCCATCTGGAAAGAATGGAACTGATAATAGAAACAAGGAAGATATATTTTTATATATATGTACATATTTTTGTCAAATGAGGCCTTCTCTAGTGTGGGGAGAAGAGGGAGGGAGGGAGATATGTGGGAATTTTAACATAAAAAGCAAACTAATTGATTAATTTAAAATAAATAAGATATAATTATTTCTTAAAGGAAAATTGTGATTAATCTCTCTGGGCCTCCCTTGACATGAAGCCACTAAAGCATCAAAACTTGTAGTAGAGAGAGGAAAAAAAGAGAGGGGAGGAGAGGGGAGGGCAAAGAAGGAAAGATGAAAAAAAGAAAGAAGAGGGAAGAAAAGGGGAGGAGAGTAAACAACACTCCTTTTGTCCATCACCATTCTCAGAGAAGTTACAAAGCCACATTTTCACCTTCCTCTCAATACTTAGAAAAAAAGCACTTCTTATTCATTCAAACATTTTTGTCAACATTCCTATATAAAGAGATGAAAGCCAAAAAAGTTTTTGCTCTTCAAGAATGAAAGAATAAACAATAACTCCAAAAGGGGATTCAGAAGACCTGTATCTAGGCCCCATCAACTCCTTTTCCTCAAGAGTCCATGTACTAAGATCAAGACTGATTATCTCTGACCTTTTAAAAAATGGACATTACAATGTATTTTCTACATTCCAAGCTCTGCCATACTGTTGCAAAGTTTTGAATCAAGGATGTCATATGGTTTTCACAGACAGAAATCTCTCATCAGCCACTCTTCATGGTTAGATCCAGGTAGAAGAAATATTAGCTATCTCCCTCACTCTTTTCTAATCTAAGAAGCAAGAAGAAAACTAAGGATCCATTCATAACCTGCATTATTGCCAATGATAGCTGAACAAACATATTTATGTTCTATTCATCTTTTCAGTCCCAGTTAATATACTCTTTTCTCTTAAGCCACCCCTGACCTCCCAACTGGAAATTTTGGATCATTCATCCAATTTCGAATAATTTCTTATTCCTCTTGTGTTCCTATTCTGATGTTGTTCATATTTATCTGTGCACATCTTTTCTTTCCCTTACACGTTAAATACCTTGAGTTCAGGAAATATGTATTATTCATCTTTGCAGTTCTACTGGAGCTCAGCACAGTGTATTACACATAATAAGTGTTTTATATATGTAACATTAAACCCTAAAAGGCTTTATAAATATGAGAGATTATTATTGTCATGATGGATGATTATTAGTGTTTGTAACCTTGCTGCTATCTGAGAAAATTTGGAATTCCAATGTAACTACACCTTCATTTTTCAAAGTACCATGCAGAAAGAAAGCATTTTCTTGCAGAGAATGGCCTTGCACTGATCCTATTTATTCCCCAGTTGACAAAGTAGCTCAGACATCATTCTGGATTATTTCAACAAACGTTCTCTGTAGGTAAACATATTTTCTGACGATAGTGGTTATTTTGGCTGTTGTAGAATGAATTGAACTCAGGCTGCTGAGGCAATGTTGATATGAATTAAACAATGAAATACGATCAGGCTTGTGTACACAGCTGTAAGTCGAGTTATAGGAAGTTTGAAGATGTAAGATAGGCTATTTTTCAAAATAATCCTTTTTTCTTGTTTTCGTTTCTCTTTAGAAGAATAGGAGTATTGACTTCATAGAAAATAACAGCTTTAAACAATAGAATATACCTCCATCTTGGAATCTTTCAATAAAATAAATGTGTTAGAGAAATGCAAAGAGCACTATCGACAATATTATCAAGGACAGCCCTAGACAAAAATGGGAAGTAGATTGTTTGTATTCAGGACATCTCAAAACCCTTTGCGGCTAAATGTCTTCTTTCCTCTCTCATTAGGAAAAAAAATCCTCTTTCTTCTCCCCACCCAACAAAAGTATCCTTTATCCTCAGCTTTCCCCTTGCAGCTCATGATCACCCACTGCAAAAGCTCTCCAGGGCTTGTACATCCCTGATCCTGAGACACCTCTCCATTAGCAGCACATAGAGTTCTCCCTGTCTCCTTTGACAGACCCTCTTTTCAGGCTTCCAAGACAAAAACTAGTGAATCTGACCAACAAAAAATCTCTACCAATGTGTTGATGGCATATTATGAATTAAATGGCTCTTCTTCCCAGGAGTATTTTCCTTTAGCTATAAATTCTAGGAACCACACAACCACAACCAGAAATGAATCTTTAATCATGGTATTTAGTACTCCATTGAAAGGCCTATGGGGAAAATATTTCATTTCAACATTCATTTCAGGCAAAATTCACTTCAGTACTCTGAATCAAACCAAAATAGGAGCCATCAGCTTTGCCATTGTTTTCTCTAGTATCACGATGACAAGTGAAGCTCATGTTTGCTGCTAAGGTAGAAACTGTTTTGCTTGCGTAATAAAGATCTAATATATTTTACAGCTGCAAAGGTGCCAATTGGTATTTTTTTTATAAAGTGCATAGTAGCAAGCAAAAAAGACACGACTTTTCTAAGTGCTTGGGTGACTAGCTTATTGACGTCTCTGCCAGGGAAGTTAAGGTCAGTAAACAGTTCACAGCCAGGTTAAAAACTATCCCCACCATCCCATGCTATTATTTCATTTGTCATGTCAGACTCTCCATGACCCTATTTGGAGTTTTCTTGGAAAAGATCCTCGAGTGGCTTGCCATAGCCTTACCCAGCAAATTTTACAGATCAGGAAACCGAGGCAAAGAGGAATAAGTGACTCACTCTGGATTATATAGCTTTTAAGGTGAGCAGG
Organism: Gracilinanus agilis; assembly: GCF_016433145.1. NCBI lineage: Eukaryota > Metazoa > Chordata > Mammalia > Didelphimorphia > Didelphidae > Gracilinanus > Gracilinanus agilis. The sequence continues at coordinate 253,469,910 of NC_058135.1, forward strand.
GCAAACCAGGTATTTCTGACTCCAAGTCCAGGGCCCTCTGGACTTTACCATTCTCCACCTTTCCACTGGTATTTGAATCATGTATACTTTCTATCCTTCTGAGAGCATGGTGTTTTACAATTTGTAGTTATAGAACATCACTGGGGAATTTTGATCATAAAAAATGCTTAATGTGGAGTTCAGAGATAGAGGGAAAGTATATATATGGAAAATATAATGGCATTTGTTGTAATGGGAAAGATTTGGGGGAGAAAGTGAGTCCCCATTGATTGGGATTGACCAAATTATGATAAAGAAGAATAAAATAATGTTAATAGGTAATAAGAAATGATGAAGATGAACTTGGGATTTTGGGGGGAAGACTTTAATGATGAAGAATAGAATGAAAAGAAAGAGAAAAGCAGACAGAATGTGCACAATAATGTTTATTTTCTTTGGTTTTATTTATCTAGATCTGAGAGGGGGAAGTTGAAATATTCCACTAATATAGTTTTACTGTCTGTTTCCTCCTGAAGTTCATTTAATTTCTCTTTTAAAAATTTAGAGGCTATTCCATTTGGTGTATATATGTTTAGTATTGATATTACTTCATTGTTTTATAGTACCTTTTAACAAAATGTAATTTCCTTCCTTATCTCCTTTAATCAGATCTATTTTTGTGTTAACTTTGTCCAAGATCATAATTGCTACTCCTACTTTTTTTACTTCAGATGATGCATTACAAATTCTGCTCCACCCCTTATCTTTATTCTCGGTGTGTCACACTGCCTCAAATGTGCTTCTTGTAAACAATATATAGTAGGATTCTGGTTTTTAATTCATTCTGCTATCTGCTTCCATTTTATGGGCGGGTCTCTCACAGTCACATTCACAACTATGATTACCAGCTATGTATTCCCCTCCATCTTATTTTCTCCTTTTGATCCTGTTCTTTTTCCTTCCACTTTGTCCCCTCTAACCAATGTTTTGCTTTTTATCACCCACCCACTTTCCCCTCCCTCCTATTACTACCCTTCTTCCTTTGTCTTATTCCCCTCCTACTTCTCTATAGGATAAGATAGGATTCTATACCCCAGTGACTATTGTTATTCCCTCTCTGAATCAGTTACAATAAGAGTAAAGTTTAAGCATTGTCTGTCACCACTCTCATCCTCCCCTTCACTGTAATAGTTTTTCATGCCACTTTAGGTGAGATAAATTTACCCTCATTTCATCTTTCTCTCAGTGCAATCCTCTTTTTCATCCCTTGATTCATTTTTGTGTATCATATCATCTTAATCAGCTTTCTTCCATACTCTCTGTCTATGTGTACTCCTTTTAACTGTTCTACTGATAAAAAATTTAAAGGATTACAAATATCCTCTTTCTGTGTAGGACTACACAGAGTTTGACCTTATTAAGTCCCTTAAATTTTCACTTTCTTATTTACCTTTTTTAGACTTTTCTTGGGTCTTGTGTTTGAACATCAAATTTTCTGTTTAGGTCTGAACTTTTTATCAGGAATGCTTAGAAATCTTCTATTTTATTGAATGGCCTTTTCCCCCCTGGAAGAATATAGTCAGTTTTGCTGGATAGATGATTCTGGGATCTTTCACCTTCATATTCTACACTTTCCAATCCTTTAATGTAGAGGCCTTTAAATCCTGAGTAATCCTAACTGTAGCTCTATGGTATTTGAATTATTTCTTTCTGTATATTTGTAGCATTTTCTCCCTGGCCTGGGGGCTCTTCCATTTAACTATTATATTCCTGGGAGTTATCATTTGGAGATTGCTTTATGTAGGTGATCTGTGATTTTTCAATTTCTTTATGGAGGTGATCTGTGATTTTTCAATTTCTTGTTCAAGAATATCTCTTGTTTAAGAATATTAGGGCAGTTTTCTTTGATAATTTCTAAACTTTTTTGTAATCATGGCTTTCAGGTAGACCAATAATTCTTAAACTGTCTCTCCTGGATCTATTTTCCAGATAAGTTATTTTTTCAATAAGACATTTCACATTTTCTACTATTTATTTTTCATTCTTTTGATTCTATTTTTATTGTTTTTTGATATCTCCTTAAGTCATTAGCTTCTACGGGCCCAAACTAATTTTAAAGAAATTATTTTCTTCCATAAGCTTTTGAACTTCCTTTTTCATTTGGTTCATTTCTTCTTCCATTGCTTTCATTTCTCTTCCCTATTTTTCAGTTACCTCTTAATCAATTTTTGAAATTCTTTTTGAGCTCTTCCAGAATCAGAGTCCAATTCACTTTTTTTTTAAACTTTGCATGTTTGCTTTGCTTTTGTGGTTCCTTTGCGTCTGTATCTTGCTCTGTCTCCATAAAAATTTTCTATGGTTAGATAATTTTTTGATGTTTGCTAACTTTCCCAGCCTTTTTCTCAACTTTCACTTTTATTTTAAAGGTAGTCTCTGTTCACAGGGAGAAGAGCACACCTTCTTAAATTTCAGTTCTTTCTTGATGCTTCCCTTAGCCTTATTTCTGGGTTTCTGCAAGTTTTAGTTCTTCTAAGGTGGTCTGATGGCCTGGGGGATGGGGTCTCTGAAATCCACCTCCAACTACTGATTCAATAACCCCTGAGAATGCTGATAGCTCAAATCCTAGCCTCAAGCTTGGGAAGGGGCTTTTGGTATCACTCTGTGCTTGATCAGTTCAGGCTCACTGTGTACTGCCTTGTCCTCAGGCTCTGCCTTAAACTTTGGTAAGAGCTAGTTAGGTCCGGCCTTCCATAAGCTAGCACTCTGGGGACTGTCTTCATTGAAGATCTGGGGATCCAACTTTGGGTTTGCATCACCTCAGTATACAACACAGACTGCCTCAAACTGGGATTCATGTTGTCAGTACAAGCTTGGCACAAGGGTCCTGGTCTCACTCTGGGATTACACTGTATAGAATGATTCCTGCTGGAATTCTGGATCTTACTGAAGGCTTGCTTGGAACTTTATGAGGAATGCATTGGGTAGTACTGTTATTGGCTTAAGCATGGTCTCAGGGTCTGGATGTTGACTGTTTACAGGCTCAGAACCTGTAACATTATATGTGGGTTGTAAAGTTTAAATTCTTTTGAGAATAATTTCAGGATAAGGATCTTGCCATCTCCCCAGAATCCAGACTATGAACCTATTTGGTGCAGACAACATGAAGATGCCTGAAAAGCCTTAAACCCTTCACTGGACCATGAAGATCAAAACTGAACTTTGGGGTGTATTTGATTGAACTATGGGGAGTGGAAATTGAGTTGAATACAATTTGTTTTAATTGTACATGTTATGCCAATAGGGGACTGCCCCAAAATTGGTTTTTTGTCAATGTGGCTAATTTTACCCATTCATTCATCTATTATTATTATTATTAATGTTAAATAGTCCAATCTGTCTTGATTTTTAATTCTGCATCTAGTTCACTGACCCTTTGTAAAGCCTGTCCTATACAGATTAGCTATAGATGTAGCTATCTAGAAGCAGACAAGGATGGTAATAGATAGTAGAGATGCATGTATACATATAGAGATAAATCTAGATATACACATACACATAAATATAGATTATATGTAGATTGAGATAACAATGGAGGTAGAAATGAATGATATAGATATAGACTTAGATTTAAACATAGATACACAAAGGGACTTTTCTTGAGAATATCTCTCTATACTATAAGAACAAATCTGAGTATTCTTAATCTTAAAGTAGTATTGCTCCCAGGGAATTTACCTTAATAACCAACAATCAGAACAACAAAATGGGGCTTCTAGCACACTGAATTTTCTTAAATAATGGGATCAATGAATAAAGAAAATTTTAAAATATAAATTATTCTCAGTGTCTACTTACAAATGTCATACATATTTTAAAATCTTCTCAATCTCTTAAAAGATCAAATAAATTAGGCTAATTAGATTGTGACTTTAAAGAATGAAGCAGAAGAAGCAATCTATTAACTAAAAAAGTTTTCAGATAATTGATAAACCAAATTCTATTTTTCATGAAATGTTCATTTATTATGTAGCTTAGGGATAAAGAACCAGTCAGAATCAGGAAGGCAAGGGTTCAAGTCATACTTCTAACATATACTATGTGGTTGTTGGTAAATCACTTATGCAATCAAGGCAGTTAGTTGACATGATGAATAGAATATGGGGCCTGTAGTTAGGAAGACCTGAGTTCAAAATTCAACTTTAGATACTTTCTATCTATGTGGCCTATTGCCATGGGAAAGCCACTTAAGCTCTGTTGGCTTCAGTTTCCTCAACTATGAAAGGGGTCATAATAGTACCTACTGCACAAGGATATTGTGAGAATAAAATAAGATACTATAAAGCACTTAGCACAGTGAATGGTATGTAGTAGGTATTTAATAAATGCTTTTTTACTTCCTCCTCATTTTCTTCAAATAACTCTCTATAACTATAAGTCATAGAATGATTAGGACTAGACTTACCAGGACTTGCTCACATTATGAAATCACAAATCTAGCCCCAAAATTTTTATATTTAAAGGAAACATTTTTAACACATAATAAGCCAAAAGAAATTCTAGCAAAGGATAGTCAGTTCAAGTGTACAGAGGCAACAAGGTCTGACAAATTATCATACTCCATGAAGTTAAAAGATTTGCGTAGCTAAAGGGTAAAATAAGATCATGGACCATCCTGATCTCTACCTAATTACTCTTCAAAATCTTTGACATAATGGGTTTTTGTCCCAAAAGCTGGGTTCTTTGGGTTTATTATAGACTGTCTTGCTGAGGTTGCTTTACCCCAATTCAATAAAAAAGTTTTTTGGTAGTTTGATAGGTATAGCACTAAATAAGTAAATTATTTTTTGGTTAGAAACTTTTTTACTGAATTAGAAAAAAACTATAACAAAGTTCATATGGAAGAACAAAAGATCAAGAATATCAAGGGAAATAGTGAAAAAAACATGAAGGTAGGTGGCCTAGCAGTACCAGATCTTAAGCTGTACTATAAAGCAGTGGTCATCAAAAAAATATGGTATTGGCTAAGAGACAGAAGGGAGGATCAATGGAATAGACTTGAGGTAAATGATGTCAGCAAGACAGTCTATGATAAACCCAAAGAACCCAGGTTTTGGGACAAAAACCCACTATTTGACAAAAACTGCTGGGAAAATTGGAAAACAAAAATAATGGGAGAGATTGGGTCTAGATAAACATCTCACACCCTATACCAAGATAAATCCAGAATGGGTAAATGACTTGAATATAAAGAAGGAAACTGTAAGTAAATTAGCTGAGCACAGAATAGTATACTTGTCAGATCTCTGGGAAAGGAAAGATTTTAAAACCAAGCAAGAGTTAGAAAAATGTACAAAATATAAAATAAATAATTTTGATTACATTAAACTAAAAAGGTTTTGTACAAACAAAACCAATGCTTACCAAAATTAGAAGGGAAGCAAAAAATTGGGGAAAACCTTTATAACAAAAAACTCGGACAAATGTCTAATTATTCAAATATGTAAGGAGCTAAATCAATTGTATGAAAAAAAATCAAGCCATTCCCCAATTGATAAATGGGCAAGGGACATGAATAAGAAATTTTCAGATAAAGAAATCAAAACTATCAACAAACACATGAAAAAGTGTTCTAAATCTCTTATAATTAGAGAAATGCAAATCAAAACAACTCTGATGTACCACACCTAGCAGTTTAGCTAACATGACACCAAAGGAAAGTGGTGAATGTTGGAGGGGATGTGGCAAAATTAGGACATTAATGCATTGCTGATAGAGTTGTGAATTGATCCAACCATTCTGGATAGCAATTTGGAACTATGCCCAAAGGGCTTTAAAAGACTATCTGCCTTTTGATCCAGCCATACCACTGCTTGGTTTATACCCCAAAGAGATAATAAGGGAAAAGACGTACAAAAATATTTATAGCCGTGCTCTTTGTGGTGGCAAAAAATTAAACTGGAAAATGAGAGAATGTCCATAGATTGGGGAATGGATAAACAAATTGTGTTATTTGTTGGTGATGGAATACTATTGTGCTCAAAGGAATAATGAACTGGAGAAATTCCATGTGAACTGGAATGACCTCCTGGAATTGATGCAGAGTGAAAGGAACAGATCCAGGAGAACATTGTACACAGAGACTGATACACTGTGGTAAAATCAAACATAACAGACTTTTCTACTAGCAGCAATGCAAGAATCCAGAGCAAGGCTGAAGGACTTAAGAGAAAGAAAACTAGCCACATTCAGAGGAAGAGCTGTGGGAGTAGAAACACAAAAGAAAAACAACTGCTTGAACACATGGGCTGATGGGGATATTATTGGGGATGTAGACACTAAACGATAACTCTAGTCCAACTATCAATAATATGGAATTAGCTCTTGATCAATGATACATGTAAAACCCACTGGAATTGTGCGTCTGCTACAGGGGGTTAGGAGGATTTGAAGGAGAGGGAAAGAACATGAAACATGTATCTATGGGAAAATATTCAAAATTAAAATTAAAAATAAAACAAAATAAAAATAAAAAACCTTTGACATAACATCTCAAAATTAATTCTGGAGTGACAGAAAGAACCCTGAGAAGAATGGAGTGAAACAATTTTTCAGGTCAAAACAACTTAGAAAGTTTGTAGGAGAGGTCTGTCACATCCTAGGGACCTGAGTGCAAAGCATCACACCAAGGTAGGCTCATCCTCAACAAACCAGAACAGACTTTGGGGAAGCTGAAGCAGCAGCCAATGCTTTTGGAGTTCTCAGTCACAGAAGGACAGAGGGTCTGACAACTACTCAAAAAGAGATTATGTGCATCTTTTTTCTTGGCTTTAGGTGCAGGACTCTGTTGCATTGCCCATTCTCAGATTCAGGTTGCAGGCTTAGGGTACAATCCCAGAGCAAGGAGGAGCACTTGGTTACAGTTCCAGGGTGGAAAAGAGTGCTTATGGTTGCTCACAGACCAGTGCACAGGTATGGAGAGTATTAAATACACAGCTCCATAGGTCCTACACCTTGGAAGAATTTAAAGATTATAGATTCCCCAAAGCAATTTCTATAGGCAGTTGTATAGAAAACTTGAAGCTTGAGATAGTGCTCCCTTCACCACAGTAATGTAGCCTATGTATAAAAACTACTTTTAAGTTAAAAAAAAGAAGGGGGAGGAAATTATTTTTAAAAAAACTCAATGTAGAAAGTTATTTTGGTGTGAGGGGAAACCAGAACACAAACTCAGAAGACAACATAGTCAATACAGCTATATCCAAAGCCTCCAAGAAAAATGTAAATTGGTCTCAAGCCAAGAAAGAATTACTGGAGGGGCCCAAAATGGGTTTTGAATCCATTTTGTATGTAATAACAATCTTTATAATATATATTATATTATGTAATATGATATATAATTAGGGAAAAAATAAAATAGCAAAAAAAGAAGATAAGCTCTTTCATTTAGTGACTATGTGAATAGTGACAATCATTTGACCTTTCTAGAATTCATTTTGCCAGCTGTATATAAAGGATATATAAATATCTTCACACTTCTTTTTTCCTCCAATAAACTTGAATTATAGGAAATCTAGCCATCAGCTGACTGGAGGATTAGCCTCTTCACTATTGGCCTGTACATAGCAACCTTACCAAATCTAGAGTCTGTCAAGACAGGAAGAGATATTTCAGTTGGTTCATCCATGATAGTCCAAAAAAAGCTAAGAAATAAATTGGAGCTGCCATGAGGACCATGTGTAGGCAGCAGAGGAAGCATTGGTCAGCAGAAATGCTGTACCAAGGGGAGAATCACAAAGAGCATAAAATCCATCAAGGCCTACCAATATCAAAAGTGTAAAATACTTTGACTATGTGTATTTCCTTCATGTGTTTCTCTATACTAATATACTTGATATTCTAAGCTTACTATTCCCACCAATGCCTTGTATATTTGTGGGAAACTAAACCCTAGCTTTATAGAGGGAATGTTTTGTTGCTATTGTTCATGCTTCATCACCTATTTTGCATATTAAAAGTAGACACTTCAGTGGTGACTCTTAAATAAAATATTTTGGTTAAACAGACTCTCAGGGTAAATTTTTAACAATGGAGTGGGAAGTGAAATGTATGCATAACATGTTTAAGTTTAATATGCATTATTAACATCTTCTCCATCATTTCTTAAGTCTAGAATTCAACAAAAGAATAAATCAAGCCCTGATTTGTAGTGTTTGCCAATTTCTGAGGTGAAAAATACTCACACTGAAACTCTTCTGTTCAGTATACCTTCAATGGGGGTGGGGGGGTTGTGATCCCCTGGGAGACCCAATCCACAAGGGACGATTTAGAGGGGATTTCCTACAGGAAATGTTGGATGTAAAATAGAAACAATTATAGGGAAACATGATTTTTAAATCTAGATAGCAATGCTGGAGTTGGTTTCAAGAAAATCTAAGTTCAAACCCAACTTTAACACTTAAAGCTATGCAAGCTTGCCAAGTCATTTAACTTCTATCTGCCTAAATCAGCTCTATAGGACTTCTTAACTAATTGATAGAGAAGATATAATCTGTCATTCAATTTATAAGCATGATGAAGTACATACTATGTGCTGAAGGTGAGACAGGGAAGTATTTATAATTGTTCCATGAAAGATAATGAAGGTCTGAACTAGGGTATTTGCCTAAGACCTGGAGAAAATTGATAGAAAGTGAGAGTTCTTAAGGAGGTAGCATCAACAAAACTTGACAACTGATTGAATATGCAGTGAGACAGGGAAGAGTCAGGAAGGTCTCTAAGGTTAAGAATCTTCCTTTTCATTTTTTCCTCCACACAACATTGACAAAAGTTCTTAGTTTAGCACTCAAATGACATAGAAAGACTATAAAGATCTCAATTGAAACTAGAAGAAAGGAGACATCTAGAGGTCTTAGTGGATTGAGAGCCAGGCCTGTAGATAGGGCTTCCTGGTTTCAAATCTGTCCTCAGATACTTCCTAGCTATATGACCCTGAAAGTCATTCAAAATTCATTGCCTAGCCTTTACTGCTCTTCTATTTTGGAACCCAAAAACAGTATTAATTCTAAGATGGAAGGTAAGTGTTTTTTAAAAAAAACTATGAGAAAATCAGGTGAAGAATTTCATCTGTGAAACATACAATCCACAAAGATGTCATCAAACAATTATTATATGATGAAAAATGCAAGCATGTTTTAGTACAGGGTAGCAACCAGAATAAAGGCCCATATGAAAATATCCTTAAATGGTATTCAGCTTTTATGTGGTATCGCATATGAGCCTAGTCCCAAAAGGGTTTATCTGGCTTTTTAATTGCCATTGGTCATGCTATCTACATTTAATATTTAATATTGTTGGGAATGAACTTACTAGAGGCAATGTTTTAGTCATGATTAATCAATTTATGAGAAAGGTAGCAGTAACCAATAAATTAACGTCACTTATCTCTCCTGGTGATCAAAGACACCAAGTGAGCATTCCAGGCACCTTCTTCCTTTTGATCTACTTGATATATAGTATATAATTGGAATCTCTCATGACAAATGAAAGCAATTGGTGGACATTCAAATGAAGAGGTGGGCTAAGAGTTCTCAGTTAATGCTCAAAGAGCTTTAAAAGACTGTCTACCCTTTGATCCAGCCATACCACTGCTGGGTTTTTACCCCAAAGAGATCATAAGGGAAAAAAAAAACTTGTACAAAAATATTTATAGCTGTACTCTTTGTGGTGGCAAAAAAATGGAAAATGAGGGTATGCCCTTCAATTGGGGAATGACTAAACAAATTGTGGTATCTGCTAGTGATGGAATGCTATTGGGCTTAAAAGAATAATGAACCTGAAGAAATCAATGTGAACTGGAAAGACCTCCAGGAACTGATGCAGAGTGAAAGGAGCAGAACCAGGAGAACCTTATACACTGAGACTGGTACACTGTGGCACAATCAAATGTAATGGACTTCTCTACTAGCAGCAACACAATGACCCAAGACAATTCTGAGGAACTTATGATAAAGAGTGCTATTCACATCCAAAGAAAGAACTGTGGTTGTAGAAACACAGAAGAAAAACAACTGCTTCACTACATGGTTCGACGGGAATATGATTGGGGATGCAGACTCTAAACAATCACTCTAGTGCAAATGTTAATAATATGGAAATAGGTCTTGATAAATGACACATGTAAAACCCAGTGGAATTGCTTGTTGGCTACAGGAGTGAGGTGGGAGGAGGGGAGGGAAAGAGCATGAATTGTGCAACCTTGAAAAGGTTTTCTTAATTCATCAATAAAAAAAGATTTAAAAAAGAGTTCTCAATTATTCCCTATGACTTCATTGTTGGGATGGGGGGTAGAGGCAGAACCAGTTACTCCAAGCAATCTTGACAAGCAAAACCATACTAATCAGAATATCTCTGTCTTCATCTCCCTTTTAGACCAGGTCACCCCCAACTTTGATGGAGGGAATAGCAAGGACAAAGGGACATGTGGACATGTCCCTGGAGAACCCTGCTCAGACTGACTTCTCTTTCTGGGATAAATAGAACAAGGGTCCCTGCCCAGGCAGATGCCTTGATGGTTGGGAATGATTACATTCCTTAGATCATTTGGCCTGGGAAAGGTTTCTCTTTAAGCTAGAGTAAAAGATGTGGATTAAGATCAAAGACAGAAGAGTATATTACAAATTGATTTTTTTTAACCCTCACCTTCCATCTTAGAGTCAATACTGTGTTTTGATTCCAAGGTAGAAGATCAGTAAAGGTTAGGAAATGGGGGTGGGAGGTAGGGTTAAGTAACTTGCCGAGGGTCACATGGATAGTGTCTGAGGCCAAATTTGAACCCAGGACCTCCTGGCTCTAGACCTGGCTCTCACTCCACCGAGTCATCTAACTGCCCCCTCAAATTAATATTATTAACCAAATGATACAGCATTTTAGTTAATTTTCCTCATATCAAGTAAGAATTGTCAGTCAAACAATCCTAGACTATTGGTCTATTTCTAGAATATAGCCTCAATAGCCTAATGACAATTGACCACCACTAAAGTGATGTTATGATGACCAATATGTGAGAAGCTGTGTGGAGACACATATTAGCTAGGAAATACAGGATATCCCTAAAATCTGAATACAGTTTTTAGTGTAGATAGCTTAAGTACATCCAGAAAAGAAGATGTGCTGATCATATAGCAATTCTTCAACCAACAAAGATTCATTAAATATTTACTATGTACTAATAGTTCAAGGAAAATAAATTTGATAGCTGTTTGATACTGGAAGCAGGGAGAAAAATCAGGGGTTGAAGAGGGAAAATGTTGGAAATAGGGGGAACAATTAGGAGAATTTTGCTATTGTCTATGTGAATTTAAACTAGAGGCAGGGGGAAGAGATGTTTGAGTGTTTGAGTGATGTAGAAATAAAACCTATAAAGCAACAAGAAGCAACTGACCGATTCTTTTAGATCTGAGGAATTCTACCTTTTTTTTCCATAAAAGCTCTGTTTAAGCAACAAACTTCTACATATAGATCCTCCTAATCTCAGATATTAGAACTTTGCCCACCAAATATCTGTCTTATTTTTATTTTGTATATGTAGTACTTGACAACTTGTCCTTCAACTAAAAAGGTAGACCTGAGTCGGGGTAGGGGCAGAAAACCGGGGAAAGTGAGTATTTTGGTACAAACCTTGAGTCTGAATTCCTAAAATTCTACCTCATGAATCCCCAGTGGAGTGATAGACATTCAGTAAGATGACTTGGTATTTCCAAACATTTCCCTTCATAAGGCACATCTCCCACAAATAGACTCAGTGTCCATGTGAAGAATAGGTACAAACTTAGCATATATTGGAAGTGAAGTATAACTGTAGGGAATATACATGTTCCAGTTAACTCATCCCTCTTATACAACAGAGAATTAATGTCCTTTCTTTCCTCATGGATTACTCACATTATGCTCCCATAATCATAGCATCTTAGCTAGTAAGGTCATTCAACTATACTAGAGTCTGATCCTCTCTACTCCCTATTTCTTGATTTTCGGGGCTCATTTCTTCTTGAAATCGAATTTGGGTCTCTTCTCTTCCTTAATGCCTGAAACTTCCCTCTGAGCCTATTTTTCTTTGTCAGTCTCCCTGCTTTAATTCATTGCCTCTCTGAGTTCATATTTTTCCAACAAGTTTGTTACTGTTCCATGCTGCATATGGTATCTCCTACTGGTTAGAGACAAATCCACTTCAAAGTGAATGGCCAACAGTAGAGAAAGACAGAGAAAATCTCTCTCCCTCCCTCCCCAGGAGCTAAAAGGCAATTCACTTCTGGGTCCTTGTATAAATGCTTGCTCTGGTTTGAATTCAATGAAGAGCTGGTGAGCTCAGCCTTTTAAGAGTCAACCTGGATGGGGCAGCTGGGTAGCTCAGTGGATTGAGGGTCAGGCCTAGAGACAGGAGGTTGTAGGTTCAAATCTGGCCTCAGACACTTCCCAGCTGTGTGACCCTGGGCAAGTCACTTGACCCCCATTGCCCACCCTTACCACTTTTCCACCAAGGAGCCAATACACAGAAGTTAAGGGTTTAAAAAATATTTAAAAAAAAAAAAAGAGTCAACCTGGGCATGACCAGTCTTCTATCTGACAAAAATATCCCCCTTTCAATTCCATATACATAGGCATGTAACTGTATCTGTATTTATATATGCATATATATGTATCATATATGTGTTGCAAGTCTATATTTATTTATGATACAAACTCCTTGGGGGCATGGATTATTTCATTTGTATCTTCGTATCCTATGACTAGCAGAGTGCTAGACATATTTTGGATACATGACAAATGCTTGTTCATTAATTGGCTGATGAGCTAACAAATTCATCTGTTCAGCTATAACTTGTAGTTAGAATAGTTTTTAAATGTGTCTTTCACAATACACATAAGAGCAGCCTATTGGATGAGGCGGACCTCCCTAAGCCTCAGTTTCCCAACAAGGGAACAAAGCCATGTAAGGTGATTTCTAAGGTTCCTTTAAGATTTAAATCTTCTAACCCTTTGACATTTGGGATGCTAAACCAAAGATCGACAAACAGAAGGAAAACCTGAAAACCAGTACTAAACCTGCATGCCACAGAACAATCCTTCCATGTCTGCTGTGTGAACAGAATTGCTGGTCACACATACAGCCTCATTTTGCCACAATATGGATGATGAAATATATTTCCCATCACCAGATTTAATAACTCGATTTGCAGAGAAAATGGTGTCCATTTGAAAATGATTAGCCTCAAATAAAAAATGCTTTAAGGCTTGACTTCCACTGCTGTTTCTCTGGCTTGTTCCCCCATTCAAAATGTATTAAACTTCACAGCTGGAGTCCTATTTTGAAGAATACCCTGAAGCACTGATAACTCATTCACTTTTAAAATGTATTAAGTTTTTTTAAAAATAATAATTAAACTTGGTAGAGCCCATTTATTGTGAAGGACTGAGTTTCCTGGGCTGAAAAAATAAATATATTGTTCTTTTTTCTAAAAAACAGTGTCTTTAAAACAGTGCTAACATACTTGGTAATATTCATTCTCTTCAGGTGGAGCTTACCTAATCTTCTTTGCCTCTAGTATTCTCTGGAGGTACTGATTGGCTAAGGCAATCCATGCTTGGAATATTCATGTCTTATTCTGACTAGGCAGTCCACTTCCACTTTTCTATTTATTTTTCTTCATGATTCTCAATAACTTTCTTCCATAGGTCTAGAAGCTTCTCAAAATGAAGCATAACAATAATAACTAGCATTTTATTGTTCAGTTGTTCAGTCATGTCCAACTTTTTGTGACCCTGTAGACCATAACACGTCAATGCAGTCTATAGGGTTTTCTTGGCAAAGATACTGGACTGGTTTGCCATTTCTTTCTCCAATAGATTAAAGCAAACAAAGGTTACGTGACTTGCCTGGGATCATGGAATTAGTAAGTGTCAGAGAGCGAATTTGAACTCAGGTTTTCCTGACTCCAATCCCAGCACTCTATCCAATGAGCCACCTAGCTGCCTCAAATAACTAGCATTTATCTATTCTTTTAAGATATGGACCATATTTTGCATACATGGTGTCATCTGACATCTCAAAAGAACCACATGAAGTACTTAATACTGGTATTATTGTCTCCATTTTACTACTGTCCCCTTTATAAAGGAACTAAAAATCAGAGAGGATCAATGACATACCCAAGACAATACAATGTCAGAAGCAGATTCTGAAGATAATTTTTCCTAATTCCAATTCTAATACTTGCGCTTCTATACGGTTCTACTTTCACATGAAGAAATGACTCCTAACTAATAAGACCTCCTGTGTCATAAGAACAACTCCAAATTGTGAATCAAGATTTCCAAACTTCTTTGAGATTTTTATAATGATATTTTCATAATCCAGTGGTCATCTCCTTCATGACAATATAGAATATCAAAGCACTGTATATTTAGAGCTGAAAAGAATCTTCAAGTTTGATTAGTCTAAGAGCATTCCCTTTACAAATAAAGAAACTGATAACCAAAGAGAGAAAGTGAAATGTCCAAGATCACATAGATAATGAGTAAGAGAACTGCCTGGTGAAGCCAGGCTCTCTGACTCAAAATCTACTCATCTTTCCATGATAACATACTACCACTCATCATTTAGTCTGGCCCAAAATTTGATAAGAAAGTATAAGAAAGGAAACTGGAGGCCAAGAAAGGTAAGTGATTTGCTCTAGGTCACACAGTTTATAAATGGAAAAACTGAGACCCAAATCCACATTCTCTGTCTCTATCTCTTTCTCATTGGTGAATTCTTTCTGAGACCTCCTTTTTATTTTTGGAATGACCCAGGCCAACTGTCTTGTCCCTCCTCGCAGTGTTCTTGACTTCTGTATTGAAAAAATCATGCCTGTGTATAAAGTACTTTCATTTCCACTTTCCTTCTCCTCTTGCACTTCAGATCCTTTTTCTTTAATGCCTTCCCCCATTTGAATGTAAGTTCCTTAAGGGCAGGGCATATCTTTCTTTTTGCTTATATTTATATTCCTAGTGCTTAGGATAGTGCCTATACAAAGTAAGTACACAATAAATTCTTTTTCCCTTCCTTTCTCTAAAATTCAACTGTCTCTGTCTTTGATGTTGCCCTATTAGTCTTGTTCAGGTTACTGAAACAACCTTTTTGTTATTATATTATCGTATTAACATTATTTGTCATTATTATTTTATTATTATAAACTTTATCAAGTCTAGGGTCTTATCTCAATTCTCCTTCGTTCTGACAAGTAAGGTTTCTTGGCTCACTTTATCTCCCCATAAGAGGACATCTAGAGTTGTCCCTGATATGTTGTATGATTCTTTTTTAATGCACTTCACCCATTCTAGTGAACCAACCCTAACTCTCCAGTTAGAGCTAATATCTCCCAAATCAACAATATCCTCCAATTACTAGAGCCTCAGTATCATTTAACCAATTAATATCAATTAGTTCTTATCACAGAATTTTCATTGGGAAGCTATAGCAAAAAGGAAATTTACATATATAAACCCTCCCAAAAAAAAACCAACAAGGAGGAGTATCACATGTAAAGGATAAAAATTAGATTAGAGAATAGCTGAAAAAAAGTTACTATATTAATGGAATAGAATATTGTTGTGCAATAAAAATTATGACTATAAATAACTCAGAAAAATAAGGAAAGGATGTACATAAACTGATACAGAATGATTAATAGGGTAGGAACAGGAGAACAAGAAGAAGAATGACTATAATGATGCAAATGAACCCAATGTTAAAAGGTGTCAACCTCAGACTGATGACATTGACCTTTTGGGAGACCAGAGAACAAATGATGAAAATAATTTCCCTCTTAGAGAGGTGGGATGCTATGGTGACAATGTTTCATAAAGCATTAGACAGTTGATTTTTTAGTTTTGTCTGACATTTTCTATGTTGCAAGTATAAGGGGCAAGTGTTCATTAGAAAATTACTACAACATTAAAAAATGCCACATTTCATATTCCATGGTATTATAGGCTTTTATTCTTGCATGTAGAGATGTATTAACCTATTCATTTAGGCATATATACTCACTGGTTCATTTTCTTTTTCCTTTCTATAATGTTGCAGCTGCACTATGGAACCTAACTAATCACACTAATGACTAGGGAGCCTTTGTGGATTTCTGAATTAGTAAAGAAGTGGAACAAATCTGGAAAATAAAGGACAGTGCTTCATCAGATTTATTCATTTATTTTGACAAGTGCAATTTTGTTTTAATTACTTATGATAACATCCCAGTAAATGTGCTGGAGTATGTTTTATAAAATAATTAAGCCTTTTTTTCCCTCCCCCCATCCCAGGCTTACTTCCACTGAATCATTCTAGTACAGAAGCATCAGTAAAATCTAGGATAAAATCATGATGGACTTTTCTCTTGGATACAGACAGTATCTGGACTTCTAGATCCTTTGGAACAAAGTAAGAACATTATCCAAAGGATGGTTATGTGTCTTCCTGTGATTAAATATTCTAGAAGTTTGTTTATATGGAAAAATAAGGTATTTCTTTTCAGATAAAACTTTAGTTCTTAAATGGAGGTAAGGTTTAATCTACTCTGGAGTAGAGAAATTTTGAAGTATCTTCAGGAAGAGGGAATTCTCACAGGAACATTATTCTTAATCAGTTATCAAAATGCATTTATTAGGCACCTACTATATACCAGGGAATTGACTATATTATGAGCTAGAGATATAAATGAGATTAAATGAGAAAGCAAGTGTAAAATGATAACAAAAGGCAAAATTATGTTTGTCAGTCAGCTTCTAGGGCTGAAATCAATGAGGCCAGGCCTTTAATTATTGCACTGATCAACTCATTTGGGGAAGAAATATTCCTGGTCAGATAAGAAAGCTAACTTAGTCTGCTCTCTTCTATTAACAAACTTTGTAAGCTTAGGCAAATCACTTCTCTCTCAATTCAATTTCTTCCCCTGGTTAGATCAAATAATATTTTTTACAATTAACAGGCATTTATTTTTTTCTCCTTCCTAATGGAAAAAAAGTAAAAACCCTAGTAAAAATGTGCATAATCAATCAAAACAAAATGTACTAAATGGCATCTAAATACTTAAAAGAAAAGATAAATTACTTCAAAAGAGAAACAGACAGCAAAACAATGATAATGAAGAACCTCAATGTACCCATTTCAGACATAGAAAATTTTAACAAAAAGAATTTAATTATTTCTGAAAGCATCTTTCTAGCTCAAAAATTTTGTGATTCTTTCACTTATTAGGTTGCTATAGTTGAGACAGGATGAAACAACTTGGCAATATCATTGGTCATTCAAGTTAAGACAATTTATATTGCTATAACACAAACAGACCAAGAAACCAAAGTATTTTTCCTTGACAGCAAGCAATGCTCCTTTTTTATAAAAACACACCCAAAACACCCAACATGGAATAGGGGACTAGATAGTATAGACTGGAAGCTAAATCACTTTATATCTGACCTTTAGTCTCCTTATTTGTAAAATAAGGATTCCAATAACTAAATTGCTCATACTACAGAATTGTTTTCAGGATCAAATCAGAAAATGTAGATAGGAGGGGAAATGATGGTTTAGTAATGAGCTAACTGAAGTGGCAATAACTTTTTGTGATAATCACAACTCCATTTCTATAGCACTTGAAGTTTCCCAAAGCACTTTCCTCACAACTCAATGAGAGGCCCTGGAAGTCAGTCAATAAACATTATTAAATTCCTTTTGTGGGGGCAAATAGGTTGACACTTCTTAGCTGTATGACTCTGCATAAGCCACTTAACCTCAATTGCCTAGCTCTTACCACTCTTCTGCTTTGGAACTGATATTTAATATTGATTCTAAGACAGAAGGTAAAGATTTAGAAAACATTTTTATGAACCAGACACTGGGCTAAGCTTCTGGCATACAAATCAGGCAAAAGACAGTCTCTGCCCTCAAAGTGTTTGCAATATAATGGGAAAGACAGAAATCAAACAAATATGCAAAAAACAAGAGATATATATCTTATAGGGAAAATAGGCCAATTTAAGAAGGAAGGCATTAGAACTAAGAATGATTGGGAAATACTACCTGTAGAAGACAGAATTTTGTTTGACTTGAAAAAAGTCAAAGAATCTAGTAGGCAAGGACAAAGAGGGAAAACATTCTAGATATGACAACAACTAGAGAAAATGCTTGGAGCTGAGAGATGGGGTATCTTGTTTGAAGAACCACAAAGAGGCCAATGTCACTGGATCTAAGAATACATAGATGTAAGTAAAGTGAAAAAAGACCAAAAATACGGGTTTGGGAACAAGTTATGAAGGACTTTAATGCTACATGGGTGATATTCTATTTGATCTTGGAAGTGATAGGAAGCCATTTGAGTTTCTTGAGAAGTGGGGTGGCATAGTTGGACTTAGGAAAATTACTTTTGTGGCTGACTAGAGGATGGATTGGAGTGAGGGGGGACTGGAAGAAAATAGACCCATAGCATACTATTGAAATAATTCAGGTGTGAGTTAATGAGGACCTGTACCAGGGAGGTGATAGTGTCAGAGGAGATAAGAGGGATATTCTAAAAATGCTTCAAAGGAGAAACTTACAGTCCTTGGCAATAGATTGGATATGGAGGGAAGGATGAGCCAAATTATCCAGGATAATTCTTAAATTGTGATCCAGAGGGATTAAGGGTTGTGTTTCCCTCTACAGTAAAAAGGAAAATAAGAGAGGAGAGGGAATATAATTGTTCTACCATAGTAAAAACTCCTTGAAGGCAGAGACTTCACATTTTTATCTTTGTAATTCCAGCATTTTGTACAATGCCTAGCAACTAACAAGTATTAAGCAAATGCTTGTTAGGTTGCATTATACTGGATTACTATCATACAGGAGATAATCCATTCATTCCTGGAAAATTGCTTTGAGCAACAAATTTGCCTGAAGGGAAGGTTTAAAGTGTACAAGGTCTAAACCTGACCTTTTTTTGAAAAAAGATGAGCTATCTTCCTTTTGTTGCAAGGAAGAATTGTAAATTGAGGGTTTGTCCATCAATTGGGAAATGGCTGGACAAGTTGTGATGTATGATTGTACTGGAATACTATTGTGCTTTAAGAAATAATAAGCAGGATGATTTTTAAAAAATCAAGAAAGGCATACATGAACTGATGCAAAGTGAAATAAGCAGAACTATCTGTATAGTTAACTGTCTGAAGACCATTTGTATAGGGAAAGTGAGTGTTTTTCTAACAACATAAGAATAGTGGGATTTAAATTCATCTTTTTTTTAATTCATAGAAAGTAACTTTGAGCCATCTCCATTAACAGAGCAAGACAGAGATGGCAAATGCCTTGTTCTGTCCAAACATAGCTTTAATTTCTTCTTCTGGATCTCAGTATTTTATACATTGGAGATCATCATTATTCAATATAGTGGCATCTATTATAAATATCCTGAAATGTTTTTCGCTCATTGTATGTCTGGAAGTTAAAGCAATAGTTTTTTCTGTAATAATGTTCCATTTTCAGTATAGTTTCCTACATATTCAATGATATTTGCATACTTGTTGTAAAGAACTTTTTTACTATTGATGATAATATCTATTCATTCATTCAACAAGCATTTATTAGATTATTCAGTTTGACTACATTCCATGAACTGGGCAAGTTGTGGGAGAGACAAAGATTAAAACAACATATTCCTGCCTTCAAGGAGACTTATGTGGTAGTAAGGAAAGAATATGTGTGTGTGTGTAATATATTTAAAGATATATACACCACTGACAAACATTAAATACATACAAAGTAAACACAACTTGATTCTAGTGAGAGGTCATTAACAACTGGGGCAATCAGGATAAATTTTACATAGGAGGTAAAACTGGAGCTAAACCTTGAAGTCAGGGATGCCATAATGCAAGTATGAAAAGGAAGTGTTCTCCTGGTATGGAGCAGTCACCATTCAACAACAAGATGATGGGAGAAAGAATGTCCTGTACAAATAACAGGCTGGCCAGTTTAATTAGAACATAGAATTAATGAAGAATGTGCAGTAAGATGAGAAAGGAAAGCTGTAGTCAAATCATGAGGAGCTTCAGATTACAAAAAGGGTCTTATATGTCATCCTTCTTGCCACTGGGAGCTCCTACAGCTACTTTGGCAAAGAAGTGATTGGGTTAGATAAGTGATTAAAAACAATTTGGCAGCTGAGTTTAGAATGAATTGCAGAGTGGAGATAAAGTGATCATGGAGACAAATTAGAAATCTAATCCAATAGTCTAAGCAAGAGGAAACTAGGATGCAAGCCATGTGACCGGAAAGAAGGGAACAGAAGTGCTTGCCTCCTGAGTTAAATACATAAATCTCAGGATAAGTCCAAGTAATAGAAAAAGACTGCTAGTAATACCCATAAGTCAGTATCAATTGAAAAAAATAATTTTTATAGTTTCTACAATTGAACCAAATAATAGTGGAAAGCGAGGGCATCTTTCTACATTTCTTCATTTATTGGGAAAGCTAATGGATCTCAATTATGTGTGATTCTTGCTTTTGATTTCAAAAAGATACCTTTTTATATTAAAAATGGAGTCACCTATGATGCCTATAGTTGTAACATCTTTTGCATAAATGTGAACGGTACTTGGTCAAAAGCTTTTTCTGAACCTAATGAAATAATTATGTAGTTTTGGATTTTTGTTATTGGTTTTAATATCATTGATCCTATTATTTTCTTAATGTTGAACCATTCTTGAATCCCAAGTAAATATAATTTGATCGTAATTATTTCTTCAATTAATTATTGCATTCTGTTTAACAGGATTTTATTTTAAAATTTTGGATAGTTGAGTAGCATTGATTTATAGTTCTCTTTCTTTAATTGACTTTCTTTGTTTTGAGTATTAGGACTCTGTCTCATAAAAAGGGTATAATAGAATGTTTTCTTTTTCATTTTTGTGTACTTTGTGTGGTAATACTGTTATTGTTCTTTAAAAATGTTATAGATTTCTTTTTCTGTAAATCCATCTGTATTATTTAAGATATCTACTTTGTGTTCTTTTAGGTTAAATATTCTACATACTTTTTTTAAACCCTCACCTTCCATCTTGGAGTCCTTACTGTGTATTGGCTCCCTGAAAGAAGAGTGGTAAGGGCTAGGCAATGAGGATTAAGTGACTTGCCCAGGGTGATACAGCTAGGAAGTGTCTGAGGCCAGATTTGAACCTAGGACCTCCTATCTCTAGGTCTGGCTCTCCATCCACTGAGCTACCCAGCTGCCCCCATACATACTTTTTAAAATTTTTCTTTTTCTTCTGCATGCTCAGTTTGGTAGGCATATAACTTACATAGTATATATTTTTTTAAACCCTTGTACTTCGGTGTATTTTCTCATAGGTGGAAGATTGGTAAGGGTGGGCAATGGGGGTCAAGTGACTTGCCCAGGGTCACACAGCTGGGAAGTGGCTGAGGCCGGGTTTGAACCTAGGACCTCCTGTCTCTAGGCCTGACTCTCACTCCACTGAGCTACCCAGCTGCCCCCTTTCATAGTATATTTTGATCATTCTTTTCTTTCTTCTGGTTTTACAGTGATTACACTTTGTTCATTTTTTTTCATTGTGCTGATCTCATTTCTGGCTTCTTTTTAATTAGGTTGGTTAGACTTGTTTAATTTTTTGGTCATTTGAAAGAATAAATTTTAGTTGTTTATTCAGTCACTTCTATTGTCTTTCGTGCTATTTTAATAATTTCTGTGTCAGTCTGCAGAGATTATTGGCATTGTATCTAGCACACAATAGGTAGTTAATAAGCTATCTTTAAAATGTTTTAAGTAGGCAGTAAATTTAACAGAAAGTTTGCAGGATGAAACTTAGATGTGAATCTTAGCTCTAATGGAAATTATTTAAACTCTTCCAGCCTACATTTCTTCATTAATAAAATGGGTGTAAGAATCCTTGTACCTAATTCATAGTGTTATTGTGAAACTCATATGGGATCCTCACATTTACATATATGTAAAGTGCTTTGTAAACCAAACCTAGTTTTGTAAAGCTATGTCAGCTTTAAAGAGAGGCAGCATGTCATTGTGTCTAGGAATGCAACATTGATGAAGTCACTGAGTTGAATCAGAAGTTACCAACTTGTCAAGCCCTTTCATTTCACAGATGGTGAAAGTAGGACCCATGGAAGCTAAATGATTCAAGTGAGACAGATCAAGTAGTAAATAGCAAAGCCAGGATTCAAACCCAGATCCAAGAAAGCCAAAAACAGAATGCTCTCCATTGAAACTTACTTTACTCCCTAAAAATGTGATTATCCACAAAAACTGGATGTTTTTCCTGACCACCAGATAAACTAGTCCCTAGCTAAAATTCATAGATCTTAGGCAAGAAAAACCCAGGAGCAGGTGAGTGAGCCTGGTTAAACATACATCTGTACCGATTGATTTTTTTTTAACAAGGCCTAAACTAAATCAAATAATCCATTATTTTGAAATGACCATTTGCTAAGCAGCTGTTGGATCAATTCTAATAAAATTGGATTTGATTTTTTTTCAAAACTGATGATTTGATTGAATCTTTACTTTCGGGTTGCTTCATAGCCTGAAGGATGATGATGTTCTTGTTTTGGGGGCTGAATATCAATTCTAAAGCCAAATAAAAATGATTTTTGATTTTCCTATCAGTGAAAACACAATGAGTATCTATCTGCTTGGTGTAAGACCCTTTACTTTGGGAAATAAAAAGAAGTAACGGACACAGCCCTCAAGAAAGATTATCCAATACTTCATACAATCTATTCTCTTCCATTCATTAGAGGAGATCTCCAAGAATTCCCCTTACAGGTTTTTTTAAGCCATATAAACTCAGATGCATTACTGGTGCTACTCACATGGCAATCTTTCACCTATTCCTTCTATTTTTTCCACTTATTGACAACCACTAACCCAGGAATTCATGAAGATAGAGTCAAGATTGTTTTTCATTTTTTTGTGTTTTTTTTTTCAAATGCAGTTTGCTTTAGCATTCTGACATTACCAAATTCTATCAAGAAGTCACTGAACTTTAATATAGGGGAAATATAGTTTTTAGTTAGCAGGGAGCAGACTTGACTGGCAAGGGAATTTAAAACCTTGAGAGTGGACACAGTGAGTGACACAGTGACAGTTTGAACCTGTCTCTGAGGGCCTGAGGTCTAATGGTGGATTTGGTGAGACAGACCATCTCTGAAGCTGTTTCCCTGGATCTTGGACTGAGTAACATATTCTATCAAGCTTTCCAGTGAAGTAGAAAGGTAGAGAAGTGGATTTGTCTTTTGTGGTGGACACAAGGACCCTCCCATCTCCCTCTCTTCACATTTGGATTAACTTGCTATGTTTCCCGTCTCCTGTACCACCTTTAAAGACATCATCATTGGACATTTTTGTGAGATTCCCTGGTCCCAGCAAGACCTTGCTGTGTTGATAGATTTTAGACAGTAGAGTAGTTTAATCCATCCCTCTATCCTTGAAGGGTGGAGATTCATAGATCCTAGAGTTAGTTTACCTAATCCCCTTCATTCCCCATCCCACTTATTCATTAAACAGTTCAGTTATCACAATCCTGCCTTGTATGTCCTTACCCAGATACCTAGGTTGACACATTGAACCCACTGTGTATTTAAGCTGTTTTCCCTGGTTTTATTCTGTTATTCAATTTTTCTGTTACCCTAGCTATCCCCAGCTAAGTGTTGTTACCTGTGTTTATTCATTTACCCCTTCCAGTTCCCTTTAGTCAGTTAACTCACCTGACAAACCCACTTTCCCCCATTTTAATTAGTTATTTATTCTGTTACTTATTACAATAGGCAAGTAACATTTCAGCCACCACAAGTTAAAGTTGTAAATGAATCCTACCACTCAGAATAATGTTTGGGGCCTATGGAAGAGGCGTAGAGATCACCTGGTTTGATTTCCTCATTTTACAAATGCAAGAAAGAAAAAAAAAGGGATTTGAAAAGGCTTGTCCAAATTCACAGAGTTCAGTCAGTTCTTGAACCCTAGCCCTCTGAATCAGTCTATTACATCATTTTTCCTCTACAAAAATAAGTAAGGCATCAAGGAGGGGATATATGGCTTCATGTGAAAGAGATTGTCATTTTGTCTTTGTATTCTCGGGAGTAGGTACAGTGCCTTGAAGATAGCAGGCACTTAAATATTTGTTAAGTTTTGGAATTTAATTTACAGCTACAAATACTTTTTTTTTCCTTTCTCCTTCTCTGAAAAATGTACTCTATATTTGAATCAATCACTAGATTTTTCCTTTCACATTTTTTAACTGGATTTCAACATCCTACAAAATTTAATCTGCTTTTCCAAACAGGTGCTTAATGTATGTATGCAGGATGCTCATTATCAATGCCCTATTTGGCAACATTAAAAATACAATAAGGCATCATTAATTTCATCAGTTTGGAATTTGTGGTTGTTCAAGCAGGGCTAAAGCTTACCTATTAAAAAAGAGTCCTTACAAATAAATCAGTACTTTCAAAGATTGTAGAAGACATGTTTAAATGGCTTTAAAACAAAAACTTAATGACATTAGTACATTAGTCATCTACAGAATGATGCTTTTAATTGGGAATGAATCAGGTATTTATTAAATTAGGTCCCTATTAAAGTCACATACAATCCAAGCTTTCACTGAACCATCCTTTGTTTCTTTTCCAAATTAGTCTAAATTAGAGAAGTTTAGTGATAATGTCTAAAAAAATTTTTAGTAATAGGGAAAATGAGTGGCATTTGGTGAAGCAGGGCAGTTTTCCCAAAGATGTGATCATGATTAAGGACTGATATTAATAATAGAAGGACAAGGAATATCAGTGGTCTCAACTGATGCAATAATTTTGATAACTTAAAATTTTTAAATAATTTTACTATGCTCTCTTATCTGTGCTAAAAAGTTTAAATGTAAATAATTAGGAGCAGGTATTCTTTTAGGAACAAGCATTTCTCAAATGGGTAGCATGTACCAACCACTATGCTAAGAACTTTAGAGATTTATCTCATTTTATCCTCACAACCCTGGGAGGTAACTATCATTATGATCCCTATTTTACAATGGAGGAAACTGAGGCAGTCAGAGGTTAAATGAATTGCCTAAGGTCACATAGATGGTAAGTATCTGAGACTGAATCTGAACTCAGGTCTTCCTGAGTCCTGACCCATTAATCTGTGCATTATGGCATCACCTACCTACACTCCTATCTCTAGTATATACAAATGAATTGCATCATTTGTTCAAGATATTCTCAAATTCTAGTCTTTCTTAAATCATATTCATATTAAAGATGATCTTGGATTATCTATCTACCTTGTGTCTGATGTCAGTAGATCATTAATGGTGAAAATGGCATCATCAAGGACCACTTTAATTTTTGAAAATATTTCAACTCAGATCTTATTTAACTATTTGGAGAGAAAAATATCATTGAACTCATCCCTGCTAAAAAAGTATCTGGAAAGATCTAGAATATTTAAGACATTTGAGGAGTGCATCACCATTCATCATTTCCCCTCTCCCAAATCGATTTCATTTCACTAGCAGATTTTGAGGTTTCACTGCAATAATAGTTCAGTACAGACTCTAGCTTCTTCTTTGCCCTATAAACAAATGGGGAACACTAATGAAAGTGTTATCTCCTTAGAAGACACCAGTAAAGGGGACAGCTGGGTAGCTCAATGGATTGAGAATCAGGCCTAGAGACGGGAGGTTCTAGGTTCAAATCCGGCCTCAGACACTTCCCAGCTGTGTGACCCTGGGCAAGTCACTTGACTCCCATTGCCCACCCTTATCATTCTTCCACCTGTGAGCCAATACACAGAAGTTAAGGGTTTTAAAAAAAAGAAGATGCCAGTAAATTAGATGATGAAAAGCTCAGATACTAATAAATTATCCTTAGCAGAATGTAAGCTCTATGAAATGAGAGACTGTTTCATTTTTGCCTTTGTATCCTCAGCACCTAGCCCAGCGTCAGGCAAATGGTAGGCACTTAATAAATGCTGGCTGGTTTATTAAATGAGATATGTGGAGTTGTTTAAAGCCCTGGATTGTATTTATATTAGAATTAGTTGTTACATAGCAATATTCACTGAAATTTGCTTAAAGATGCACATTTTAAGCTAGTATTTGAAGTTTATCATGCAGTGTGAGGCATAACATAGGAATGAGCCAATTATTGCACTGGCACCAAGAAAATGTTAAAAAACAAAACTAGAGGAAAGTCTCCAAAATCTAGGGTAGATGATTTATGGAGGATTTACAGAGAAAGTTAGGTGGGGGGAAGGGGGAATGTATAAAGATGGAGAGTTATGGATGGTTTCTGATTTGCATCAGCAGAGTGGGTAGACTCATGAATTAGATCACTGAAGTACAAAATTGATGCATGTTATATTATATGGTGTCTTTTCCTTCAAACTTCTTTAATTGATGGTTGATATGCATAAAAACTTCTTGAAAGGAGCACAGCAAACAACTTTGATGTTCTTGACAGATCCATGAACTAGCTTCAGGAACTCAAAGAAATAGTTGAATAACCAAAGTGATTCATAAACTATAAATGGGAAGTTATTTCATACTCTTCTTGTTTGCTTATGAAGTGCTTCTTGGATTCACATTCACAATAGAAATAATAATAATAACTAGTATAGAAATAAACTGGTGAGACATTTATATAGCATTTAAGGAAGAAAGGGAGGAAGGAAGGAAGGGAGGAAGGAAGGAAGGAAGGAAGG